>NC_056737.1:139697078-139997078 GCF_019279795.1 Protopterus annectens | reverse complement strand
TTAGTAAGGACTCCCATTCCAGTACCAGTAATTCATCTTCACTTCTCAATCCTTATGCTCCTACCTTTACATTAAAACTTGTCTCCACATACTACATAAAACAGCTCCTAAATAAAATAAAACCTTATTTCTCATCTGTTTATAATCTGCCCATTGAATACCTCAAGATCTCTGCTAAGTCCATTGCTTACCCTATTTGTATTTAGGTAAAGCGATCCATACAAGAATCCGATATTCTTTCTCTATGGAAAAATATTCTTTATTCTCTCTGTGCACAAGGGGGCAAATCTTTTTAAGTATCCAATATTAAACCAATTAAAATTCTATCCCCCCTTTTTAAACTATTAGAAAAATGCATCCATAAACAATTACTCTATCATCACTTGGAGGAACAACTTCTGACTGCTACACAAAATGGCTTTCAACCAGCTCATAGTACAAACACTTTTCTCCTAACATTTAATGATACCCTCATTAAAGTCTAATTCAAAGTAAAGCTTGGCTCTTCCTTATTGTTAGAATTGTCAATAGCCTTTGATACCTTTTCTTCCAAAAAAACTCCTGTTACAAATATCTTCCCTGAGTTTATCTCATTTTACTTTCAGAGGTCCCATAGCTATCTGTCTGATAGACATCAAAGTATAAAATGTCAGGCTCCCCTTTCTCTCTATATAGCAGTAAACATTGAGTGCCACAAGATTCTGTTCTTGGTACTGTCCTTTTTAGTGTCTTTTCCAATAATCTCTATTAATCTTCTAAGCAGACGTCTATAATACAATATGTAAGTGCTTCTGCTCTTATCTGCTTCACTGACAACATTCACCATCAGCAGACAATCACATAAAATCTCTTTGAATTCATTGAAGTTTAGCTACATAACCGCCAATGTAGCCAAGTTCTGGTCAGACCCATAAAATACAAGCTAATATTATTTATCGAAAAACCCTATGTCTAAGAAAAAGAATCAAAATATCTCCATTGAACAATACAGAGATTGAAGCTGTTTGTATCTTCACATACAAAATAGTATAAAACAAATATACCAAAAACTAGGAACTTTTTAAAGGGCCAGAAAATTCCTTACTAATCTTTACTAATCCTACCAAAGTAATACTAGTCACCTCATGTGTCATGCCCTCCCTTGAATGTGGTTTTCCTATCCCGACAATCTTCAGACTCCCCTAATATCCAGCTTAGAACAGTTCTATAATAAGGTCGCAGCTAACAAATTTTACCCAAATCACCACTCTTCTGCCCTTAAGTGACTAAACTGGCTAGAACTTCCCCAATGTCTAGCATATACATAGCTACTATTGACCCATAAAACATTTAATCATATAGTCAACCCATCCATTAGTACCATCCTTGATGACTCTCTCCCAAATTACACTAATCAATCAAATAATTAAAAACGCCTTGTTATTTACAACCCCCTAAAAAATGTTGGTCGTAACTTGTACTTAGACTGTGTGACCAAATCATGAAATACTGTCCCTTCATCAGTCAGGTTTATACCTAAGCATTGCCTCCTTAAACCATTACTAAAATAATTCCTTACCAGCTCCTGGCTTTGCTCAAGCCCCAAACCAGATTAGCACTCTCCAGTTGTACTGTATTGTAATATCCCCACAAGCCTAGTCTGTACAATTTTTCTACTCTCTTGACTTTCATAATTTGTATACTGCAACATCTGCCATTTAATCTGTAGCACTTTCTTCAGCTTTATATCTCTCCTTCAGCCAAATATACTTTAGGTAGACTACTCCATCTTGTAATTCTTCCTGAACATATCCCACAAGATTTAACACATGCTTTTATAGCTATTAATTATTTTTTACTACCAACTGTTTACATCATAAAATTTCATATACTCATATCTTCTAACCTATTAAAGTCAGATTTACTATACTGAATACGTTTTCGTAAATTTCCTCTTATCTCCCTCCACCCCATCTATTTCAAAACCTGCACAGCTCACGAATTTGCATTGTTGTACAATAATTGTACCTAACACTTGGTTACTGTAAATCATTTTTCTGTTCCATACTGGATCTGATCCAAAATGAATGTCATTGTAATCTGCATAAGAATATCTATAGAGCTTTTGTAGTTTTATAAATGATGGGATCATGGGATTTGGCATAACAGTTAAGGTGTTTACCTTACATACACAAGGTGCAGGGTTTGATTCTCACATGGGGTAATTGACTAGGCTTTAAATGGCTTACAAGGGTAGTTAGCCTAGTAGTAATCTATGACTCTATGAGGTGAATCTACAATGAAGAAGCATTGTGCTTCTAAGCAGTTCACAAAACCTGGTGGGAAATTGCCATTCTAACAATCTTTAATTCTATAGAAAGTTTCCTAACACAGAATCTGCAAAGTATTGCAACAAGTAAGCATTTGAATTTGTCTATGGCATCTGCCTGTGTTACTTAAACTTTGAAGAACTGTTTCACTTACTGTATTATCTGAGAAGGAATGTCCACTTTGAGTATCTGTTGTACAAAATGTAAAGCAGCAAAGACAACCCCCCCCTTTCTCTTTCTATCTTTTTCTCTGTCTGTGGGTATTACTTCTAAGTACATGTCTGTGGGTATTACTTCTAAGTACATGTCTGTGGGTATTACTTCTAAGTACATGTCTGTGGGTATTACTTCTAAGTACATGTCTGTGGGTATTACTTCTAAGTACATGTCTGTGGGTATTACTTCTAAGTACATGTCTGTGGGTATTACTTCTAAGTACATGTCTGTGGGTATTGCTTGTAACTCAGTTTCATGGAATGAAAGGCTTTTGAGATCACTGGTTTAGTAATTTTGAGATTTCCTTAGTTTCTTGGGGATTTTCCTCAGCCCACTCTGAAAATCGATTTGCATGTAAATCTTGCAGCACTCTGGGTACAGAATCCTGTATTCATTCCAGGAATGATGCACACATTACAGATATATATGCTAACATTGGAATTTTCTCAGAATTTTAGTAAACAGATTCACATGTAGATATTGTCACCTGCTGTAAGTACAGACTAACAGACTATTGGTGTAAATTATATAAAGGCATTTGCGATATATCTGCTGAAGCCTTATAGTCTTCCAGATGAAAAAAATATATGAAAACACCATTTCTATCTGACAAAATAGTATTTATAATTAAGCCGCGGTGGTGCAGCGGTAGCATTGTTGCCTCACAGCAAGAGGTTCTCCTGTTTGATTCTCAGCTGGAGCGTCTTCTGTGTGGAGTCTGCATGTCCTCCCCGTGGTTGAGTGGCATTCGAAAGACATGTGTAGAATGGGCATGCCTTTGTTGAAGGTTGAGCATTGAGCTGGCACCTCGGCATTGTAAAAATCTACTGCCAAACATTTTTTCCCTGTGGTGACCCCTAACCTAGAAAAGCCGAAAGAAGAACAAAATAGTATTTATAATTTTTTGTTAACTGTAGACAGATAAAAAGAATCATCTTTGGTGAAAATGTTAACTATTTCCACATCTTAATCACAAAAATCCATTATTTGCAGTAATAAATGCATTGCACTTTAAAAACAGAATAGCATTGCTGGGTGACTGTACAAGTGACTTGCTAGTGTAATTGCAGTCTTTCTATGCTGAAAGTGTCGATGGCAGTGTCTTAGTCTTTTCCTTTTAAAATTAAAAAAATGCATTGTCATGATGGACCATAGCAGTGTTTTAGCCTTTTCCTATAAAAATGAAACAAATTAGTTATGATGAAGGATTAATTTCTGCCACACAAAAAGGTTAAGGAGTGTATAACAATTAAATGGTAATAACATGTAAGCAAACAGTGCAGGACACCACAGTTAACAGTTATATGCATATCCACTGTAAACAAACATCAAGACAGGAAAAATAAAATGAATCCCAAATTAATGACTAATATGTAGAATTCTTATAATAATCCTTTGCTAAACAGAAGTAACTGAAACAATACAAAGAGCCAGATTTTGAAAGACTTGGAGCAGTATCACAAAGGCATTTCAACAAGATGTCTTCAGTGCACCAAGCCCCCCAAAAATCTCTTCCTCCAAATACATAATGGAGCAAGATGATGGGGGTAGCAGACACTCATCACGTCTCTGCTTATGATGGTTGCCCCCAACACTACTGAAACTGGCAAACTGAGATAACGAGACACACACCAAACAATGTTAAAATGTGGCGTTATCTGTATGTGGTGGTAGCCAGCATTACCGGGGATATGCAGGGCATAACCTGTGCACTGCACAACATATAAAGCTCTCTACCAAACACCAATGACACTCTAAACTGTGTAATGTGGATGCATGTGTGTCAGCAAGGGGACAGTGTGCAAAAAAGGAGCCATGTTTTCAGTGACCAGTGACAGTGAGGCAATGGAGTAATGGAACACAGCTGTAGATAACATTCATACATTAGATTAGGAGGAGTGTATGTATGTAAAAACTGAAGCTGTGACATTAATTACAATACAGTAGATTGTTATTAGCATTTTTGCTATGTGAAGGTGACAGTTATATGCCGTTAACTGGGCAGCAGGAATGTGTGTGGGGGCAGTTTTGAGAAGTACCAGCCTGTATGGGGAAATGCAACTGTCAACAGTGTGACACACTCATATAGTAGTGAGGTGGTAAAAGAATATGACATATACTGTAGTGGTTAGCAGGTGCAATATGACAGTGGGCTTTGCTGAAATGTAAGCACAAACAAAGAATTCATAGCACAGTCATATGAATTACTCTTCTGATTTAGACTGTGTGATATATGCCAAATGGACAAATACAGGAAGTGGTGTTTATTGTAGAAGGCTGTACCCTTGTAATAATGAAGAATTTACTGCTGGAGCTGTCATACCTGGAATGTCTGTTTTAGGCACAGATATATTATTCTTGGTGTTTGTTGTCAAGGGAGGTTTACCTGGCCATGACTTCATATGCAGGAGTGTCCTATCATATTATATGCGCCATAACATTTGCTGCTGAAGTTTTGCAAATACTTTTGGAGCTCACTGAAAGCTTTGTATAGCCCCCAGGAGGCTTGCACTCTTCTTTATTTGAATATATTACTATAGGAAGCCCAGAAACATTCCTTTGAAGTTAATTGCCTATATATTGAAAAGCTCTTTGCAAGCTCAGGTTAGCACCTTAAGGTAAGTGGAAACTGCTTTTTAGTCAAGATGTCAGTGAGAAAACATTTGATAGTTTCGTTATGAACCCTCATGTAAGATGTGGTAAATGTATTCCAAACCATGATGGTCTGTTCTTCTGGCATTAAGTGATATCTTGATTCCCGGTGTCTCAACATACATTGCAACAAAATATTTAATTGACTGGAGGTTAATTGATTTCCATTGCCAGCTCAAAGCTTATATGCATTTCATTCACAAATTAGGTTAGTATGAGTATAACTGCCCTTGTGGGCCTTTTAAGCCTGGACACTTATCCAGTTTGGTGCATAAAATGAACCTACCTTGCTGGTGTTTAGATTCAGCTAACCCTTTCCAAGATCTAGAATTAGTCCAGCTACATGGTGTGTGACTAGACCTCACAGTCTTCTACATCTAAGATGAGTTTGCTACCTGTTGAGCTACTGAGGCTGGTTAAGCCCAAACAGCAAGTAAAGTCTTTCAGTGACAGATGAGAACCCATGGCCCCTGTGCTCCCATACTGTAACCAATCCTCAGGCAGTTTGAATAGGTTTACGTCGTTCCATCCAGTCAGCATGCTCGCATTCTTCTAGAACATATATGTGTATTGGTCCATCTAGAGAACCATTAGAGGTGATAGACACTCCAGATGGCATCACTGCCAGTGGTCTCTAGACCCTTTAGTTTTACAAATCACTACATGTAACACCAAGTTCTCTAAAGAAAACATTTGCAGTCGTTTGTTTAGGAAAATAACGAGATCTAAAAGATTCTTTTAAAGTTTAGGTAACAGACAGACAGCAAGAGATTAAAAGAGCCATCATTTGTCTGCAGCAGCTGTAATGTTTAATAACCAATATCAAAGTCATAACATTAGTATGTGCCGCATCTGCAGCTGTAAATCACTCTTAATAGGTATATGCACCTGGCAAGGAAGCTGTGCTTATAATAAATTAATGTACAGTGGGTTTAACATGTGAGTTAGACTTGGTTTAACCTGAACAATTGTGCATTGCTGGCCACAGAAGATAATGTAAATGACAATCAGACAGATCATTTTAATAAAGACTCACATATAGTCATGTGCTGCAATCTGATAAAGGTATTACTATATCATGCATAACAGTTTCACAGCTAGAATGTAGATGAGATTTTAAAGCGTTTTAAGTGAATTTTTCTAGCTAAAAATGTGGTTTGAGAACTAGTTGTAGTTGCATCATAGTGTTTTAATAAATCAGAAGGCAAAAATTACATGCAGAATTGCCAGAATGTCTCCTGTACACACAGGTCTTACATTCTTTTTTATAATGAACTGGCAGCGTCCTTGACAGGCCAGTAAACATTTAATAGTTTTTCCCCTGTTAAATGTCGACTACCTCATGAAGTAATACCACTAATTCATTGTTTTTATTACTCACTGCTCTGCCATATTCTGAGACTTTAATGCATGAGATAATCTTGTTTGATTTCTCTTTCATTATTAATTGCCAGCTCTCCTATGAAGAATGAGGCAATAATATTTGGAGACTGTTCAGTACTTTAGACAGTAATTTTATTTGACTGTTCCGGTGCAGAACAAAATGATACTTAACCACACAGGGTTTTGCCAGAAGACATAACTGAAATGTTTATAGCAGAAGTGATTTATTTGTCATTGTAAAGGTTAAGCATCTTAAAAAAATGTTTAATCTGTCAGCCCATTAAGTTACTGAGAACCATGCTGTGGGTCTAAAACTTCAGAAGTAATTTATTGTACATTGTTATTGGTCTGCAGAAAGTGAATGTGTTTTCTTCATTGTAAAGTGCCATTTATCTAATAGGAGGAGTGTCATTATTAGATCAATATTTGTGTATGATTTTTTTCCCAACACACTATTGTACAATCGTCGAGGCAAAATTTGGCATACAGAAAAGTTACTTTTCTGGCAGGTTCCTGTTTCCCATTAATTAGTGATGAATAAATTATGACATACTTATTTATATTAAATGCTAAATATCTGATCTCCAGTCAGTCATCTGTTCACAGCAGGTAGATACATCATAACTTTTTCAGCAAGAAAATCTGATACACACAGCATCAAAGGTATATAAATGTACATCACAGTATTGTTTTGTTAATAGTCACACAAGGAGATACATTCAGTGGTATTTTGTGCATGCTGACATTTTGAAGAAAAATATTGCTAGTGCAGATATGACTTGATTAAGAAACAAGGCATAGCGTATAAAGGAGATATGCATTCTGTAGTTAAAATAAATAAATGGGTCCATTATAAATAATTCCATCTCATTTAATCAAGATACATCGGCACAAAAAAAAAAACATATATGGAAAAAACATATACAGCAGCACTGATTCAAGTTCAAAACATTTAAGCTATTGGGAGATCACTAGTCAAAATAATGATACTTTCAAGATCACAGGAAACATTTTCTGTACCGCTGAAGTGGAGGCAACTTTCTTATCTCTGAACCATATGTATGTATGTATGTATGTATGCATGTATAGTGTGTGTGTGTGTGTGTGTGTGTGTGTGTGTGTGTGTGTGTGTGTGTGTGTGTGTGTGTGTGTGTGTGTGTGCGTGCGCGAGACTGCGCGTGTGTGCATGTGCATGTATATCTGTCTACATATTATACCGATTACAAGATCAGGCGAATTTGGAGAAGAGTGAGACAGTGAGGAAAATGTAACACTGACCATCTTTCGCAAGCCTAATTACCTTGAAGGGGTACTGGCAGATGTCCTTCTGTTCATATGTTGCAGTATTAATAACATGAGGGAGTCTGTCATAGGTTGTCCCGAATGTCCGTCCAGTATACAAAAGTCTAAAGTGACTGTTAGGTACTTGTGATGTCACACATAGTTCCCAGTCTAATGTCAGCCATAAAGTGATGATGAGAATAAAGCAGACATCAGCATGTACCATCCCTAGAACTTTACTGCTTCCATTCTGAATGCCATCTCCGATCATTTACTCGACAGCGAAGCTGCAGATTCCAAGTCAAATAAGTGCCCCGTTGGGGTTTTCTCTAAAATATTTTGTGCTTTTTTTGTTTAGGCCATAACTATGACCATATCTCCTGTGCTATTTGCAAAGCCTTTATTCTGAAGACCATTTGCAGCAGTCTAGCTTCTCTCAATTTATATTTAGAAAACCAATTACTTAAGCATTTAACTTGCGATGCCATGGAAGGTACGTCAAGCTCTTCAGTGGAGCCTGTTCTTAAAAAGGCCAAGAAATCTAGGCCTGAGATCATTGATGCCCTTCTAATTCTGGACGTCTCTCCCGAGGCCAAAGTTGGCCCAGAGACCTGTTCAGAGATGATTCTTTCATGGGTACCTTTGTGGAGGTTGCAATGGATCCTGCTAGCATGTCCTTGGAGGAAATGCAGACATCCACAACAGATGTACGGGGAACCCAGTGTACGGGGGAACCCATGCTCATAGTCTCTGAAGGTCTTTGCAGAAAGCCACAAATCCTCATTTGTGAAGAGGTCCCTAGCACCATTATCGAATGTAGGCCTACTTTGAGTCCCTCAATTTCCACCAAATGGATGTCCCACTGAAGAAAAAGCAGGAAAACAAAGCATTCTTCTCCTTCTTCTCAGGAACATTCTGCTGATTTGCAAGCCTTTTCTCAAGGGCTGTTTAAAGCTTTTATTTCCCTTAGGCAATTTACAGGGGTATCTCTTCCTTTTCCTTCCTTTTCTCCAGTTTCTCTTCAAAAAAGAATTAGGATTGAGGATTCCTGAGATGAAGATGATTCCTCGGGTGATGAGTTTTTGGCATATTCTGCCCAGATGCCCTCTCCATCGGGATATCCTTCCCCAGAGGAGGAATCAAATGGTACAGAATCACCTAGGGAGGATATTACCTTTGATGAGACCATTGTGAAAATGAGAAACGTTTTCAAGTGGGATTGCTCTCAGGTTTCTGAGGTGCAAAAAAGATATTATGATGTTTTACAGATGGATTCCTCTTCTTCATCTGCAATGCCTCCAGTGTTACCAGCTTTCTTGGGTGTGCTTTCCTCTGCTTCTAGGTGTCATGACTCACAACCTCCTACCCCTAAGAGGCCAGATAAGTTTTACAAAGTGCCAGAAGGCTGCCAGTTTTTGTTTAAGTACCCTTCTGCAGATCCAGCTACAGTATCAGTGGCTGCAGATAAGCCCTCTACGCTTTTGCCTTCTACCTCCCTTCTCCCCTTGGATAAGGAGAGTAAAATTATGGAAAGTTTGGGGGAAAAAAGTATATACTTTAACCACACTTGCCTTTAGGGCCATAAACTATCAGATGCATATGACCAAAATTCCCTAGCAGAATAAATCTTACCTTCCTGGTAGCACATTTACTGCATTTCCACAAGTGCCATAAACCTTCAAATGGAATAACTCATACCCAAAAGTTTTGCACCCTGAACTACTTTTTAAATACTTTAGAGATGGATGCAAGTCTGTGTTATTAAATTATTGCTGTTATGTGGAATGGATTATGCATTTCTTTCTTTTTCTGATTGTGGAATTTGACTCTGGTTTGTTACAAATCAGTGAATTTCCATGGCTTAACAAGATATTGTCTTAAAGTTAGATGACTTAACAGAGCTTGTATTTTCATTGTTGTACTTTTTTCAGTAAGACTCCCAGGAAATTATTTTCATTTAGATATGTTTATGACTACAGATATCATACTTAATTTATTTCATAACTCTTCCCTTTGAGTGATAACTGTGTATGTTTTCTATAATCATTTGAAGGCTGACCAAAAGGTAGCTTTGCTGATTTGACTGTTTCATGGTTTTACTATTTGATGTTTCAGTGGGTTGCATTTAATGTAGTTCATAGTATACATGTAATAAGTAAAACATACATTTTATGAATAAAAAAGTACAGAAGCACTAGCATTCAAAATTTCTGTCAATCCAAACTAGCACTCGGTTTTCCAATTCAGAGAGTTAAAAGAAATCATTCAGTGCTTTTTTTGCTTGACCTCTGGACACTGCATACATTTTCAGTCACCCAGCTTCTAGTTCTAGTATTCTGGTGTGTGTGCGTGAATAGGTCCTCTTATGTTGCTAAATGTATTTGAAAATACAGTTTACAGATGCTTTAGCTCTTTAGAAATATCTTTTTTTTAAGATGTCCTGGCCCCTTGAATGACACCAAAGGATTTTCCTGTTCATTTCTCTTCCCTTGAATTTGTCCTCCTATTCGCCCTCTTGCTTTTGAGTATATTTTTCTTTTGTCTTTATCTCTGACCAGACTGATTGCATTTTCTTATGTGTCTTCCTTACTTGGACAGAATTTTAATTTTGTGTTCACGATTGAGACTGCTCTGTGCTCGCCGTTTGATGCTGTCCTGTCGATAAGCTATAATGTAAGACACAAGTGAAAGAGTCATGGTTTGGTAAGTGAGGGAGAAATGAGAAGGACCAGGAGATGGAGAGATGCAATGCTAGGAAGGTTCATAGGAAATTGCAAGACATGCAGTCCAGGACACCACTAAGGACCCTAGACTAATTTCCCTGAGGACTGGTTAGATGACTTGTTCTGAGTCACACAGTAAACAGATTAATGCTGAGGGACTGAGACCCTGGACTGCAGGAAGCAGCTTGTCAACAGCACGTAGCCTTAACCCTCTGGGCTAACCACCAGATAAAGAATAATATTAGCAGTCATTTGGAACTTAAACCCAAGGCCTCTAACATAATGTTCTGATACATAAAAAAATCCCCAGCCAAGGGAGGTAAAGGTTGTTGTTCTGTTCCACTTCAATAAACACTCAACACCGAATGACATTTGACAACCTTTATTAAACTTCCATAAACATGATTGTTAACCAGTAGTTATAAATTTCAACCAAAACATGACACAGGTGATAATACCTATGGAAGAAGACATGAAATAACCATAAGGGCAGTGCAACCACTCACCCTTGATAAGCAGCGTCCCCCACTTGCTCACTTATCCTTGCACTAACGAGGCAGCTTTCACGCTCACCTTCAATTTATTGAATTACACCACCATTCATATAAGCAGCTCAGCTTGCTTATTAACTTTATCCTTGCACTAATGAAGCAGCGTTCATGCTCACCTTCAATTTATTGAATTACACCACCATTCATATAAGCAGCTCAGCTTGCTTATTAACTTTATCCTTGAACTAACGAGACAGCGTTCATGTTCACCTTCAATTTATTGAATTACACCACCATCTGTATAAGCAGCTCAGCTTGCTTATTAACTTTATCCTTGCACTAACGAAGCAGCGTTCATGCTCACCTTCAATTTATTGAATTACACCACCATCCATATAAGCAGCTCAGCTTGCTTATTAACTTGTCCATCAGAGCAACAGCTCACTTTCCTTCCAAACTTATTGAATTGCACATCCATCACCAGAGGGGGAACAGAACAGGGCAAACCTGCCCCTCTTCTCCACCCACCAGCCTGACCAGGCTGTCCCCCCTCTTTTCACCAAAGCTTCCATCCTAAGGCCAAACATCATTCGGTGTGCCCATTTTCTAAACTTCAACTAGATCATAAGTACCAGCCCTCATCTGCAAAGAAACACAGCAGACTGTGCCTTTCTTAAGCCTCCCTCATAGACAGTACCCAAATCCTGAACTATCCCCTAAAACACCTGCATACCTGCAATACCTGAAAAAAAAAAAAAAACACTATCCCAAACCAGTGTAAAATCAACTGTGGTTCAATGAACCCGGATAAAGTAATATGTACCACACACGATCAACAAAATTCATTGCCTTCCACCTCAGTTTACTGCAAGGATTGCTCCTTCTAACTGCCCTCTACAACCTCACTGCATACCACTCTGATGACCAAAACATCTCCTGCAACTGATGTATTCAGCTCCGCAATGACTTCAAGGGCATTATAAAACCACACAGAGTCAACTACATGCCATCATGCCACATTGCTTACAAACCAGAAAACAACTCAGCAGTCATCATGGCATTCTAGCAACTCAACAAAACAAGCCATACTATTTCGTTATTAAACCCAATTGCATACCATCATACCAATGAGATCTCTTTAATGCAGGTGCAGTATCAATCCAGACATTAAACTAACTAGCCTTTACCACATGATTAAACAACCATCATCATGGCATTGTTCAAACACCATCAGCAATGTAATTCCATACTGGCAACTGGAAGCAAACCATAATCCCCCAACTCCCCAATGAACCTCCTACACCAGCTAACAAACACCAAAAGTAAAATAAATACTCCATGCCCTTCAATCATCCTCCCTCACAAGCCACTGACTCAACCCTCCAGCTTATAAACCTTATCAAATACATAGCCAAAGTGACGAAAAGGCCAAACAACTGAAAGAAAACCCTTAGTCCCTCCTTGATGTTACTCCCAATGCCCCCTAAATCCAGACAAGGGCAATCTCCAACTAACCTTAACAGCAGCTCTATCACAAATCACAAACCTTCCTGTCATCCCTCCAACTATCCAATACGAGAGTAGCACCTAAGAACCATCCTTGCCCTTGCTGGCCCTCACCTTTCCATAATGACTAACCACAGCCATAACAAATGCCACAAATACACCCCCAAACCCCACATCTTTAAATGTATAATCAAAATACAAATCTCTATAACCCACCCTACCCATATGCTGCAAGGGCGTATCAAGGAACTAAGCCACAAGCAACAAAAATATGTCAACTATTAACCCTACTAAAGTAACCCACTCAAACTGGCCAAAATAAATATGTCCTACATCTGCAAAACATCACCACTGCCCCAACTGTAATGTACCTTAATGACCATTGAAGAAAATTACCTGCTACCCTATAGCCTCTCCAGTACTCAAAACATCCACAAAACAAAACCATTACCTTTAAAGTCCATTTCAATCAGGGCATTGACTGTTACAATAATAAAACTCTTAATTCTACCATGTATTGTACATTATCCTGTATCACAAATCAAACAAGGTCATAAAACATTAATACTTATTTTAGAATAAACAAAAAGTTGGTTATGCTTCATCATCCTGGACAGTCACGAGTATCATCTTCTTACGGATCACTGTGCTTGCCTTTACACTTATCAATTTCTGATTACTCACCCAATGACCCCAACGCTCAATCAACACCAAAGCATGATCATCTGTGAGCTCCATATTATACCCACCTATTTCAAACTACAGCCACAGCGTTCCCAGACCCCATCTGCAAGAAAAAAAAAGACATGTAAGACATCCAAAATACATAACACATTCTAAGACAACCTATCCTGCCAACCCGGGAAGGAATGTACCACCGACATTCCATCTATGATAAAGCAGCCAAACTGAAGCAATGCTTCCTATGACCATATCAAATATCCAAGATAAATTTAGCTACCAGTGAAATATATTAAAAGTAAACCCCACACCTGAAGGGACCTATCCCTATCCACAAACCAGGTAACTTTACAATTCCAAACCACCAAAGCTGTTGAACATACTACACCTAAAGAAATCCCAATCCCTCAGCACCACACTCTCCAGGGATCTAAACCTTGTCCTCACCATGAACAAGACATGCTGGAGGGATAGGTTACTGACCCAGAGACTCCCCATACACTAGAATAGACTGCCCATACATGTCAAGCAGAGTGCCTCTTTAGTCCTCTTCAAAGGAACCTTGATTAAATGGGAGATAGGACATTCACCCTGGGGATCACATCAGTCGCTCTTCTAGACAGGAGTCCAGGGAAGCAAATACTAAAGTGCTTCACCCAACTGACAATGGCCCCACCTAAAACCACATCCACAATGAAACCTCCCTTTCCACCAAACGTACCCAGCACTACTTTTATGGCTTATAAATTGCCAACACAACAGGATTTGCTTTAACATACCCCCTCTGAAAGATTCAAGTCCGAAACTCAAATGTACTTCACTGCCCAGTACCTAGCTCTCAGCCTTCCATTTCCAAAATGAGAAACTAGCATTTGAATTGTGGAACAAATAGGAAAAAATGAGTAACCCATACTAATGGCTTACTAACAACTCCAGCTAGGAAGGTCATAGGACGATTAAAATTTGCTGGATTTACTTCTAACAAGGATCTCTTAATGAGTTAATACAAGCCGCACCAATCCCAAAGGTTTCTGATTTGTACCATTGCTCCTGCCCATCACACCAGCAACTTGCATATCCCACCCTGTACTACTGCAGCCTTCAAAGCAATAAAACTCACCTTGGAGAAACATTCCATCCCCACATACCGCCATGCCACCACTAATGACCACAAAACACAGCCTTCTAAACAGACAAGTGCAATTAAAACATTTTCTTCAGCTGAGTAATAACTATCTGCGAACGCATCTCTGCAGTCTAAAAAAAAAAAAAAAATTCTCCCCTTTCTCCCTACTTAATCACCCCAAATCTCCCTCCCCCTTTATATAACTCACAAGTCGTATAATACATCCTCACACAACATGTACTCACTACTACCATGGCAGGAATGGACCCCATTCCAAAGTCAAAGTATGTAATTTAGTATTGTTTCAGTCTTTGATATTAGCCAAAAGTGCTCTTTGCAACACTTGCACTTACAAGTTTAGAAAGGTGCTAGAGTAACAGGAAGGCACCCCCAAATGGTGAATAACCTGCTCTATTTGAAGTCAGAAACACCAATATATGTCCTTTATTGAATTCTGTCTTCAGAAAACCACAAACTTCGAGAAATTGACCAAGTATAAATGATTAATTAAACCTCCCCTCCTCCCTCTCTAGCATTACTAGCATGCATGGCACCTGCTTGCTCATTGTCTCACGTCCAAGCCCGCGAAAACAGTCACTTCACATCACACCCCAGCTCACGAGAAGAAAAAAAAAAAGCCACCTCGCTGTAGACAGGCACCTAACACTAAAGTGAAGCCATTGCTACTCTATCACCACCAACAGTTGCCCTGCCAAAGAACTCCTGCACCTGAAATGACACTTCGGCAGTGCATACCAAAAGGCGCTTTATCCTCCCAAACTCAGCATCCCTTAATTCTCTACCACAGCATTATTCACAGAACATGTCAAATAAATAAATATAGAACAATGACCCAAAATAGCTGCGGAACTTAAGCACAGAACTGCCAGCAAAGGACCTACTCTTTCACTAACACCACCTGAAATCGTAACGTGCTTCGCCCCCCCCCCCCTTGCTGGAATCTAACCCCCTTGAAACCTTATGCTTGCAAAAGCATGCTGCTACATAGTTTCTGCCAATACAGTACTTATTTCCTATCCCAAGTGCTCCTTGCAACGGAAAGGCAAAACATAGATGCAGCAGTATGCAGAAGTGTATTAAACATAGATGTAGTATCGACTATCCGAACCACACACAAAAAAAAAAAAAAAACTTCCATGGAACCAGCCAAGTACAGTTATGAAGTGAATTTGCTTTTCTCCAGACTTTCTCATGCGCTCATTTTTTTTTTTTTTTTTTTATGAAAAACATTACACCGAGCAAGCACGGTAGACACCTCCTCCCACACAAAGCTCACAGCCCATGAAAACAGCCATCACGGCTCCCTCTAGCCCCCAGACCACCACTGAGAGAACCAACAACCACCAACCTTTTCGTTTTTTTTTTCCCATTCCATACCGCCACACCAATGACTCCTCTTCTCCAACTGAACACAAGGAAGCAGCCACAACAAAGCTGCATTTTTTTTCCTCTTTCCCTCTCATTCTTTTACCTTTGAGACTGACTGGCACAGCAACATCCACAACGCAGCCACAGCAGCAATCGCACATTCATACAACGAAATAAAATGGTGAACATCGATATCTGTGCAGTGACTGAGACCTAGTTCAAGGCTCCAGAGAGCACCCCTGCACTACCAGGCTATAACTCATACCACACTTTTCGGCCATGTAACCTGGACCAGAACACCAAAGGCGGAGGTGTATCCATATTCATTAAGGATATGCACACCTCCAGACTAGTTGCTCAGCATAATGCAGCCGAGATTATCCAAGTGCAACTAACTGTGGACAAAACTGCAATCCAAATTGTAGCTTGCTACAGATCACCCACCATGCCCCAGGATTCACACTTCTCTTTTCTTGATGTACTGGAAAATATTAGGGTTCAACCAAACACCCTAATAATGGGCGATTTCAACTACCCCACCATTAACTGGGAAAACTACTCATGTACCAACTCCTTCACTCAACGCTTTCTGGAATTCATAAACTCAATGCCCTGGATCAATTTATCCACACCCCCACCAGGGGCAACAATAACCTAGATGTAGTCATTACCAATATGAGTGACCGGTGTTCCACACCTGAAGTCAATGCCTCATTGGTCCAATCTGACCATAAGCTAATTACCCTAGATATCCACCTCCAGCCTCCACCTCCCATTAAGGAAACCATGGTAAAATATTTCTCCAAAGCCAACTTTATGCTTCTTAAGACAGAAGTGGTGAACTTCATGACACCCATGCAGATGGACAATACAGTTACGACTACTGAATCCTACACAATCGCACTTTATAAGCACTTACATGAGTGCATGGATCGTGCTATCCCAAACAGAACCAAGACGCTATCCTCACAAAAGAGGAAGCCAATCTGGTGGTCCCCTGCCATAAACAAACCGTACAACAGAAGGAAGAAACTCTTGCAAAAGAGAGTAAAATCCCATGAGTGGAGGAGCTCTCTGGTCAGCCTCAGTATGAAGCTGCGATCCCTGATAAAATCCTCCAAAGCTAGTTACGAAAACAAAATCACCACTGATTCTAAAGACAACCACAAAGCATTCTATAGCTATGTCAAGAATATCAGTGGCAACACCCAGATCTGCTCTGAGTTACAGCACAATGGTAATAAATATACGGACCCAACTGATATTGCCAACATCCTGGCAGATAGATTCAGTGCTAACTTTACCCCCCTCTCACCCCCTAAAGAGCCCATCTCTATACCGGAAGAATGCAAAGTTCCTGTAATCACGGCTGCACAGGTAAAAACCACACTCTCCAAAGCCAAGAACACAGCATCCATGGGAGCAGACAACATCCCAGGCTGCGTTCTACATGAACTACAGAACGAAATGGCACCCCACCTAAGTACCATGTTCAAGCATAGCCTTACCTCAGGCTTTGTGCCTGCTGAATGGCGCACAGCAACTGTTATCCCACTCCACAAGGGGGGAGCCACCAAGGACCCCGGGAACTACTGCCCCATTAGCCTGACGAGCCTGGTCTGCAAGGCCATGGAATGTATCATCATGGAACTTATAAACAAAGACATTGGTAATCTCCAGACTCTGGATCCCACCCAGTTCGGGTTTGTAAAAGGCAGATAATGTCTCCTAAACCTGATAGATGTCTTTGAAGCAATCACCAAAGCCGTAGACAAGGGTAAGGTGGTTCACCCAACCTATCTAGATCTTGCCAAGGCTTTTGACACCATCCCCCACTCTGGAATTATAGATAAACTCACTAAACTAGGTATAAATCCCTATGTCGCAAGATGGGTTGCCAACTGGCTCACTGACAGAACCCACACTGTGAAAGTAGCAGACTCCAAATCCGACTTCAGACCAGTGACAAGTGGAGTACCACAGGGTTCAGTCCTGGGTCCTCTCTTGTTTGGTATCTACTTCTCTGAAGTACAGGCTAACACAGAAGGTCTTTGGCTAATGAAGTTCGCAGATGACTGCAAACTAGGAGCCATAATTGAAACTCCTAATGATCTGGACATCCTACAAAAGGACCTCACTGAGACAAATGCCTGGTGTCAAAGTCATGGCCTCAAGCTCAATGCCAAAAAGTGCATTGTCATCCCCTTTGGTAAAAACTCTGTACCCATGAACTACAACATAGGCGGTAGTATACTTAACACCGAAAGTGTGATAAGAGACCTTGGGACACAGGTGGACAGTAGTCTCTCCTTTGATAATCACATCGCCACAGTAGTCAGGAAATCCTTCTACATGGCACACCTCATCACAAAAGGTTTCTCATCCAGAAAAAAAGAGGTCATGGTTCCCCTCTACTCATCACTCATTAGACCCATTATAGAGTACAACGCCCCTTTTGGTATGTACCTCACAAGACATCTACAACAACTGGAAAGGCCGCAGAAATACCTCACAAAAAGGATTACCAGCCTCAAACAGATGCCCTACGCAAACTGTCTCAAAAAACTCCAGCTTTACTCCGTCGCATATCGCCTACTCAGAGGTGAACTCTGCCTAACATACAAAGCTATGTCAAACCCAGAGCTGTTGGACATGCTCCACTTAAAGAAATCCCAATCCCTCTGAGCTACACGCTCTAGGGACCTAAACCTTGTCACCACAATAAACAGAACATGCCGGAGGGATAGATTCCTGTCCCAGAGACTTCCCATACTCTGGAATAATCTACCTATCTATATCAAACAAAGCTCCTCATTAGCACTCTTCAAGAAAAATCTTGATGATTGGATGGGAAATAGGAAATTCACCTCGGGGATCACCTCTTTGGCTCTGCTCAACAGTGGCATAAGAAAATAATTTTCTTGGGTGGCAAAAGCCAGAGTACCTTTTTGGCTGGGCTTGTATAGACCCCAGGGCCGATAGCCTAGTACCTACCTATGAACCTATGAATATTTTAATCTGCAGTAGAGTGTGGATGTTATTTTCTTAAGAGGAGACTGTGTATAACCACATTATAGAAGTGCTGCCCTGTAAAATGTTGCACATCATAGCTTTGGACCCTACAACACACAATAGCAACCCTTCCTTTAAGAATATTCAAACACTAGTTTACCTGTGCTGCGAGACAAATATGCCAGAGAGAGAGGACAGCTGACATGGCTATTAACAGCCCATTTTGATCAAACTCCCTCTTTTCATGCAGCCAGCCAATAACCACAAATATTGCTCCCATACTCAGAAGCTGTGAAAATAGCAAATTATGTTGGCATGCGTTTTTTTTTTTTTTGAAAGTCAATGATTGCGGGTGCATCACGGCCTATGAAAAGGCCCTGAAACGAGACTCACCTATGAAAAGCCCTGAAACTAGACTCGGTTGAAAGTAACCAAACCACAGAACCACCAGGGATAACGGGTTATACATTAGCTTGAACTGTTTTAAAGGCAGGAAGTATGAAAAGCAGAACAGGTTATGCATGAGCATCAATTACCTAACTGCCCCAAGTCTGAAAATGCGGTATTAATAACATGAATTTCTAGAAGCAGGAAGTCTGAAATGCCGAGAACCGGGTTCTGCATTAGCATTAATTACCTGAAAGGGGAGGAAGTCTGAAACACAGATGTCTGCCTTTATTTGCAACTGCATTCAGTAACTGTGAGTTTACCAGCAAATCGCCATTTTGCGACATTTTCTCTAAGCCCGGGAAACAAGCACCCAATAAAATGACTACTAATGATCACAGCAGAACAACTATTACACCTCCCCCCTTGCACTGTTCATCACCATTCACAGTAAACCATATTTATCCATGCAAAGCCTGCCAAAATGAGAGGACAGAGGCACAAATAATGACAGCTTGAAAATATCTGCCCATAACTTAACAAGTAAAAGTCTTTATACCTGGACCTTCCAATCCATAGCATGCTGTGCAATGCACTACTGACAGGGATGAACCCCAAACAAAAGCAAGCCAGAGGCCATTATCACCACAAAGCCAAAAAAGTGCAACAACATCCCCATAGGCTCCTGACTTAAACCGAATAAAGGCTAGACAACCACCCACACCCTACCAATCCAACATAACCAGCCATGCACACCTGACCTCCCCAGTCAGTGAACATGCCATGGGAAACTACCCAGTGGAGAGAAGTGGAGGGGGGGGGTATCTCCATCACCACCATATTACCCAAGGCCTACTTGTCTTCCAAAATACCTACAGGTCATCTTGGACGTAACCTTACCTAAGCAAGTTCACGCCAAAATGTGACTCCTACTCTCATTACACTTGACAAAACCCTCTAATCCCCTCCCTATTTTTACCTCATTTTCTCCTAACATCCCTCCCTCACATTTAACCCTATCCTACCCTTATCCTTTTATTTATTTATTTTTATTTTACATTTGTTGACCGGGATAGTCCAACTGGATATATGTCCATTTTCAGTGAAGGCCTGGGGAGAAAAGCTCCACATACCAAAAAAGAGACAGTACATAAATCACTGAGTGATAATCTCAGGCAGACATGTTTAGAAAAATATAGACAAAGAATACAGGCAGATATCAATATACACAATGTTCAGACTTACATCTGATTGGCAAAGATGTATCAGAAAATGTGAACATAGAATACAATCAGATCTCATAATTCACAATGCTTAGACATTCAAATGCTATGAGGCAAAGATACTTAGCTAAACATCAAGTTGAGTAGCAAGACATGTATTAGTGAAGTTGTTAATCAGGTTTAGAACAAGAGCACAGCCAATGAGATGTGAGATATTTTTTGAGTTCTCTTTTAAATAGGGGTAGTGAGGTTTCCTTGGTCATGATAGAAGGGAGTAGATTCCAGATTTTACCAATTGAGTTGGCAAATATAGTGTCGCCTGCAGAGTTGTTGGATTTTTGGGTCAGTATCATTAGTTTTTCAGCTGAGCGTAATGACCTGGGGGCACTATGAGGAGTGAGAATATTTTTGAGGGCACAGGTGTTATCAGGTTGATGGAGTATTTTATGCACTACTATAAGCTGGTTGAACTGTAAAAGGGTAGGATACTCTAGCGATCCCAGTGCTTTGAGGTTCTGGCAGTGGTGGGTTCTAAAAGCCATGCCTGTAGCGAATCTGGCTATATGATTCTAACATCCTGATAATTTGTTGAGATCAGTTTTGGATAGGTTGGTGAGTACATGGGGTGAGGAAAGGTTTGGCTCTGTACAAGGAGCCAAGCTTTTTGCTGATGGACTTAATAGTGTGATTGACATGTTTATCAAATTTAAGGTTGTTGTCTATTATTACACCTAGAAGCTTTGTATGGTCATCAGGGGAGATAATGGTGTCATTGCTAGATTTGATGTTGAAGGAAGGAGGAGGAATTCTACGGTTAGGGGAGAAAAGTAGTAGCATGGTTTTGTTAGGATTTAGAAGCAGGCAGCGATTAGCTAGCCATGTTTCTACCGTGCAGAAAGTGGTCTGGGTGAGGGTTAGAAGTTGTGTAGGAGAGGAGGCGGAGCATATTAGTGTTGAGTCATCTGCATATTGGATGCAGATATCTCCTGGGATGGTGGTGTGCAGATCATTGATAAAGATAGAGAAAAGAAAGGGACCTAGTATGGACCCTTGTGGGGCACCTAGGGTTAGAGGAAGTTGAGATGACAGCTTGCTCTGCATAGCCTGCTGTCTACCATTTATGTAGGAGTGAAACCATGGTTTGTAGGGGATTGAGCAGTAGCTGATGGTTGACCATATCAAAAGCTTTTGAGAGATCTAGGAAGAGTGCTGAAGATAGTTTGTTGTTGTTATGATGAAGATTGATGACATTAGAGAAAGATAGAAGAGCCATGGTGGTACTGTGGAATGGCCTAAAGCCATGCTGAGAGTCGGCGAGCTTTCCTTTTTGAATAAGAAAGTGCATAATTTGTTTGTGTATGCATCTTTCCATGATTTTAGCTAGTGGTGAAAGAATGGCTATAGGTCTAAAGTTAGATTTATTTATGGAGAGGTATAACATGTGATATTTTCCATATTGCTGGGATGGATCCTTCTGAGATGGATCTGTTGATCGGAATAGAAATGGGAAGTGCTATGGCATCAGCTGCTGTTTGAAGATATTCAGCTGGGAGGTGGTCGGCAGCTAGTGTAGTAGGTTTTAGCTTTTTGAGTAAGGTCTGGATCAGGTTGGTAGGTACGGTTTGAAAGGTAAAGGTAGAATTGGGTGCTGGGTGGATCAGGGCTAGATGTGCCAGAGCTGGTGTCTGTGTCTGATGGAGTTAGATGGGTAGCTAGAGACTGGATAGTTTCAGTAAAGAAGGAGTTGAAGCTGTTTGCAATTTCAACAGGGGATTTATCAAGGGCAGCTGATGGGGTAGGAGTGGTGGAATGGCCTGGGTGGAGAAGATTGTTAATACCAGCCCAGAACTTTGGAGGTTTTAGCTGATATTTTTGTTGTAGGAGGGTGTAGTGATTTTTGTTGTCTAGAATGACAGATTTTATGGTCTGGTTCCTTAGCTGCCGGTATCTTACTTGGTCCATAAGGGCTTTGGTAACATGCCACCTGGCCCAGGCATTGTTTCCTAGTTTAATTTTGTTTTTTGTTTCTTTAGATAGTCACGGTGCAACCGTGGCTTTTACACGGATGGTACGGGTAGGAGCATGGTGGTTAAGGATAGCCAGAAATTTGGTACTGAAGTACTCAATTGCTTCTTGTAATGGGCCTCATTTCAAGACATTCCAATTACATGCTTTGAGTTCTTTTTGGAAGTTGTCAAGGTTAAAGTTCCTGACGTTTCTTATAGTTTTGTAGGTGGGCTGGTTGGGAATGTCGGCTTTGAGCCTAATAATATAGGTAAGGCAGTGATCACTTAGATCATCGGGTAATGTACCTGACTTGCACTTTTGGGGGTGGCTGTTAATAAGTATCCAATCGAGAATACTATCTTTGACTCTATTTTTGCTAAATCTGGTGGGGGTGGTAATGATCTGAGTAAACCCGTGGAGGTTTAAATGGGTGGAGGGAGTTTCAGATTTAATCCCTCCTATCCCATGTATCTAACACCACTGAAGATGTCCCAGGACAAAAGGGTCTGTTCCAAACCTCATTTATCTTTCTGTTCAGTCGTTTGGACAAATACTTGGTTATGCTGTGATAATACCACTAGTACTAGACAAAATAGAGTCAATCTGAGTTAATGTGAAGGGTATAATCTGATTAGATGAAGATAAAAAAAAGTAAAAATTTTTGGATGCATTTTTTTAGAGAATACAGAGCTCCTTTCAAATGAAATTAGCTTATGGAAGACCACAGTCTTGTCAGCACATTGTTACAGCATTTAGTATTGCTGTCTAACAGTGCTTGTGTTTGCAATTCTTGGCTCAGTTGACCACCGTATAGAATCTGAATATTCTGTCTGTGTTTGTGTAGGTTTTTATCAGGTGCCTCAGTTTCCTCCAAATTGCAGAACTGCACTGTAAGGTATATTAGTGATTTCCAGACTGATCACAGGTATGTTTGCCATGTCAGAGAGTATGTTTGCATCTTGTGATGTGTTCATACCCTTAGTCATGATAAGCTTCCATGCAGTGCCCATTTGAATGCTGGGATATGCTGTGATTCCCAGCAGCAGCCCAGCATTAGATTTAACTGGTAATCGAAGAATGAATGATAGAATGAATGAATGAATGGAAGTCAGAAACCATAAAACAAGTAACTGTGACACTGTGTGAGGTAATGGGATCTCTAACCTGTAAGAGTAGACATCATCATGAAGCTACTCAAATTGGAAAAACAAGACCAGAAAGAGGAATCATTCTGAAGTGGTTGCAGGCATTCAGTTGCTGGCCTCTACTTCAGATATTCTGTTTTCCATTTAGTTTTTATTAGTAATGTAAATGTTTTTAAAAGACCTGAGGAATGTAGAACAGATGTAGTTTAAATATACTTAGAACAGGTTGTTATTTAAATGACTTTCCGCTCAAAGTTTTGCACAGCAAGAGTTAATGTTAATTCCAAGAGAAAAAGAGAGCAGAATGGCATATGTTCAGTAACTTACATAATCAAAGATAACAGCATTCATAGAAAAGATACTGTTAAATAACTGAAATCATTTTGTTTTGCAGATTTCAACAAAACTGGGTATTAAAAGGTAATGATTGTAGCATACCTGATATTAATAAGATGTAGCACTGCCCATACGATGCTGTGGTGCAATCTACTAAACCTGTGAATGAGATGATGCTATTCTGATAACAGACTCTGTGTGGGTTAAGAACCTCAGGCTATTTGTATGAAAATTCAGTTAAGGGAGCAGATTTCTAACAGAGGATTTTAGTACTTAAAGCAGGTATTTGCGTAGTACCGCTTTAATGATTTTGTTATGCATTGCAGGGGAACTGTAAACAGGATGGTAGCAGATTTGTGAAAGAATAAAGCTTCAATGGAAATTAGATACAGTTTCAGAATAGACGTTAAAGTAATTACAGGAGTAATCAGCAGGATGGCTAATGGCCTTTCATTTGGCAAAGTGCAAACATTATGTACTACAGGTAGCGACTTGCAAAGCTAGAAGACAAAAATGACAAAGTGCAGATGATTATTGAACATAAAGAATTTTTCAGATTACTTCACTGATGACATGAGTACATTTAGGCAGTTTTAATAAGAGAGCAATGATGCCTGCCTGAATGCTGGAGTTCACACATGCAGGGTAGGCCAAACAGAAAGATGGGGGGTGGGGGGGGGGGGGGTACTGCTGAAGTATACAGCAGTTCTGGAAAAACAAAATTTATTGACGAAAGTCTTTGAGAAAAAAGTACTTTGTAATATGTCACAGCAAATATTCATGATGCTTGTATATAACAAAATAAATATATAAACAAATGCATCCTTTTTGTGTGTGTGTGTGTGTGTGTGTGTGTGTGTGTGTGTGTGTGTGTGTGTGTGTAGGCAAATGCAAATTCTTTTGTGCCCTATTCCAAAAGACTTTTCCTCACTTACACAGAAAGCAGGTAGGTATTTTGGAATTTGGTCACCACGTAAGCCTGTTTATAGATAGGCCTTACACTGAAGTAATTCATACACTGAGAGCAAATCTTTTGGAATCAGGGTAGACTGTGATCGACTGTTTTAAATTCTGGCCTTAGCCTAATATATTGTGGGAAATAATGCAGCTGATACTTAAGGATGGATTTTGTAAAACTCTCTCCACCAGTGCCAGTTACCCGGTTGGTTAGTTAGCACAATGAAGATGAACTCTAACTCAGAGATAAGGTAAATCTGCACAGAGAAACACCTCATTAGTGGTGCATTATCATGTCTCAGAATTGAATACTGTGCTGTCAGACCTGATCACTCTAATGGTGGTAGCATGAGCATTCCCCCTTTAAAACAGACACAAACACACACACACACACACACACACACACACACACACACACACACACACACACACACACACACACAAAAAAAATCCTAGACATTTTGATAGACACACAAACACACACACACACACACACACACACACACACACACACACACACACACACACACACACACACACAATCCTGGACATTTTGACACTCACCCATACA
This sequence comes from Protopterus annectens, assembly GCF_019279795.1. Lineage (NCBI taxonomy): Eukaryota > Metazoa > Chordata > Ceratodontiformes > Protopteridae > Protopterus > Protopterus annectens. Next base: position 139,971,683 of record NC_056737.1, on the reverse strand, counting down.
CACACACACACACAATCCTAGACATTTTGACAGACAAACAGACACACACACACACACACACACACACACACACACACACACACACACACACACAATCCTAGACATTTTGATAGACACACACACACACACGATCCTAGACATTTTGACAGACATATATACACACACACACACACACACACACACACACACACACACACACACACACACACACACACACGCACACACACACACACATTACCAGTGGCTCACCATACTGTGTATCTGTAGTTTAGTTGCAATGCATGCTTAGAGTTTATGGATTATGTTTTTGATGCTTCTGATTTTCTTTTGTGTCTTTTTTTCCCTTTACTTGAATACCAAAATATGCTGCATGGACAACTCAAAAAGACATTATTTATGTTTGGAGAAATGAGTAGGGGCCTTATAATACCTACTGATGTACAAACATAATTCTACAGCATTCGTTTTTTAATGCTCATGTAGTTTATACTGTTTAGGATAACATAAATGTTTATAAAGGATGAAAAGCCAAATATGGATTTAGCAGTTCTGCTGTATTCAGTGCTTAGTCTGTCTGATATGAGTTTATGATTCCCCAAAGCTAGGATTTTTGTATAACTACAGCCTGTCTGGTTTCTGCTAACAGAAAAGATGTTATTTTGCACAGGTCACCCAGTGTGCAGATTGCCTGCTTTACAACTATGGTTGATGTTTTCACCTAGCTATTTTTAGTTCTCTGCTTTATTCATCCTCAGTTTGCACTCATAAGGGAAAGTTGTCCCATTATGAAAGTGTGGGCTGGCTGTGACTGTAATATCATTAACTTGTTTACCACAATAGCTACCTTTCATTTTTAGGGTGAATTGGCCTGTGGCTGGCAAGCTGCTTATTTTAGTCAAAGAATAAAAGGTAGATGGAAGGAAGAAAGGTTGTGAGAAAAATTCTTTAGAAAAGGAATTACAACTTGCCCATATTTTCAGCATTTTTACATATACCAAATGGCTGAGATATGGATACAGGTGTCTAGAAGAGCTAAAATAGGGGTGCAGATGGGGCATTGAGGACAATGGGCAATAATTGATAAGAAGAGCTACCTAATATACAAATGCAATATAAAAATTGCTTTTCAGTACACTATATTTGATGTGGCTTTACTAAAATCATTCAAGTTCCTTCCTCAAATGAGAATTTGTACACACTTTGCATCTTACTGAGAGTTACATATAGTCTTTAAGCCAAAGTGACAGAAACTACAGCATATGATTTGTCTTTAGACTGTCCCTCAAGACCCTATGAAATAGAACAGAGATCTAAGATAGTGGAGGTATTATCTGAATGCCTGCATACTCTGGGCTGGTAACAGCTGCCACTACTTACCAGCACTGGTTTTGCATGTGACTGAACTAAGCAGGCCTGGCGAATGTGTCTAGCTTTGAATGATGTAGATAAAATTGCTACATAGTCCATTCCAAAGCAAACTAACAGTGATGGAAGGACAGGAGTCCAGAACGCTGCACTGCCATCGTATATTACTACTGTAGCAAAGGGGAAGACCTTGGTGTCAGTTTATGTTGCAGATATAGAACCGACAAGCTAACCTTCTGAAAGATAGTATAAGAAAAACAATTAAGGACAGTGCCACACTTCTCACTTCTGCTTGTGTAAGAGAGTTTCTGCATTTCACTATATCAGCTGTGTGCCAAAATGGATTGCCTGTTTGAATTTAATGCCTGTGTATGCTTTGCCTTGCTTATTTATTTATTTTATTTTATTTTATTTTACATTTGTTAACCGGGGGGTGTCTGACTGAGCCAAAAAGGCCCTTTTTCAGCAGAGACCTGGGGAGAAAAGCTCCACATAGAAAAATTACAGACGCATTTAGTTATTTAGACATGATCAGTATACCTACAAATTACAAGAGACATGTTTTTACAGTGGTATGCGGCACATAAACAGTTACAGTGGAGAGAACAAACAAAAAATATTAATTTTAAAAATAAAGGTAATTAATAGATTTCTGGTGTACAGCTGAAATTTGGAACATAGGTAGAATACATACATAGTACACAGGTACAGTACATACATTGTTGATTAGCCAGTGTTTGTGAGTAAGACTGAAAGCTATTATCAAGTGCTCTAGATTTAGTATGTATATGTTATCCGCTTTCACTAGCCTGGGGAGCAATCATGGCACTGCCAACTTTGCTTGAGATGTTGCCTGATGAGGTCTTTAAAGGAGGCTTTGGATGATGTGTTTTGAATCCTAGTAGGGACAGGGTTCCATTTTTTAGCCACTGAACTACTATATAGTGCATCTCCAAAGCTATTGTAGCTGTTGGTGACCTAGTAGTAGTTTGCTTGATGATCTAAGAGGCCTTTTGGCTGAGTGGTGATGTACTAGGTTTTTGAGGGCAGGACACTTATTGGGGAGGTAATCGATAGAATGACAGAGGCAGAGCTGATTGTATGTTAGGAGATTGGGCTGTTTAAGCCAGTGGAGCTGTTTCAAAGCAGTACAGTGATGAGTTCTATATGAGCAATTTGCAGCAAAGGGGGCAATTCTGTTATAGCAGGCTTCCGTTTTGCTTAGTTCAGTTTTGTTGAGATTAGTCAGAATGGGAGATGCATAGAGTAGGGTGGATACAAGTTGGGAGCGAGCAATGGCTGATCCTGTGTTGTGGTAAGAAATGGTTTGATACGGTAGAGTGACCCCAGTTTGGCATGTACTTTTTTAATAGTTAAGTTGAGATGACTATCAAATTTTAGGTGGGAGTCTATGGTTATTCCCAATAGCTTAGCCTATGCCACTGGAGCAATTGGAGTAGCATTTGTGGAGTAGATAGTGAATTGACTGTTAGTGTTTTTGTTAGAAATGGTTGTAATCATAAGCTGAGTTTTCTTTGGATTGAGGATAAGTTGGGCTTTGGTAAGGTAGTTTTCAATGTCAGAGAATGCTGGTTGAGTTGTTTGCAGGAGGGTGGGAATGTTTTGTGCAGCACAGATTAAGGTAGTGTCATCTGCATACTGAATTATAGATGCATGCTGTGTGGAGATATGGAGGTCATTTGTGAAGACTGTGAATAGTAGTGGTCCTAAGATAGAACCCTGTGGGACTCCTATAGTTATGGGCAGCTGAGGAGAGAGAGAATTTTCCCATTTCACAGCATGGTACCTGTCAGTTAAGTAGCTTTGGAACCAGGTAAGAGTGGAATTTGATAGATGATATTGGTTTAGTCTGTTTAGCAGGATTTGGTGTGAGACTGTGTCAAATGCTTTGGACATATCCAAAAAAAGAGTTGACACTTGTAGGCCTTCATTATTGAGACAGTTTTCTGTGTCTGTGAAGCAGAGGAGGGCTGTAGTGGTACTATGGGCAGGTCTGAAACCATGCTGAGTAGGTGACAGGATGTTGCTGTCTAGGAGATAGTTTAGCATCTGGGTATGGATGCATTTTTCTAGGATTTTGGCCAGGGGGGAGAGTAAAGCAATGGGTCTGTAGTTATTAAGTTCAGTGGACGTCCTGCCTTTATGTATGGGTGTAACATAGGATATTTTCCAAAGTTTGGGCACATAGTTTTCAACAACCGATCTGTTTATGAGAGTGGAGACTGGGATAGCAATAGCATCTGCTGTGAGTTTCAAGAAATAGCTGGGGAGTAGGTCGGCTGCTGTTGATGAGGTTTCTAGTTTGGAGAGCATGCTTTTGATTGAAGTGGTGGAAACTGTTTTGAGGGTAAAGCTTGTATTAGTGTTATTTGTGTTGGGGGGATAGTGAGGAAGGAACTGTTCTGTGATACTAAGGATAGAATTGAGTTCACAAAGTGGGAGTTGAATTGTGTTTCAATGGGAACTTTATTGTCAGGGGTGGTTGGTTTGGGGGTAGCTTTTTGGGTGGATTTTAGTAGCTGGTTTACATTTTTCCAAAATTTTTGCGGGTTGTGTTGGTATGTAGTTTGTAATGTTGTGTAGTAGGATTCTTTTGTCCAGTCTAATGCATTTTTTTGCACGGTTGCGCAGTTCTTGGTACTTAGGCTTTGTGTTTCTTTTTTTTTTTTGATAGTAAAGCCAGGCAGTGTCTCTGGACTTGAGGATTTGTTTGGTTTCTTTACTGAGCCAGGGGTTTGTAGAGGTTCTAACCTTGATTTTGCGCAATGGAGCGACAGTGTCTAGGTGTTGTAGAAATGTTTTGTTGAAATATGCTACAGCCTGGTCAAGTGGGAGGGTTTTTAGGGGGGGGGGTCCAGTCACAGTTACAGAGTAAAGTGTTGAGGACCTCAGGAGATAATTTCTTTTGTGTTTCTAGTGGATATATAGTTAGTGGTTTAGCATATGCTTGTTCTACTACGTACAAAGTATATTATGTTGTGGTCACTTAAGGTGTCTGGGAGACTGCCTGTGTGAGGGTACAATGTGGGATTGTTAGTTAGGACCCAGTCAAGGATGGATTCCCTTTTAGATTTTTTTATCACATCTAGTTGGAATTTGGACTAGCTGCTGGTAGCCATGGAGATTTATTAGATTACTTGGTGGATGTTCATCATGTTTCACTGTTGCAGTCATTACTCTTGGGTTATCCTGCTGGCAGGCTACCCTCAGTTAGCCAGAATTACAAAGTCTACGTCCGGCGTCAGTTGCTGTCGCCTCATCCCTGAAGTCAGTGCGCCAGGGGTATAAAAGATGCAGCCGACACCATTTTCTTCAGCCTTTCTTGCCGCGCGGTGCCCGAAGCAAAAGCAGTTCGCAAGTGCTGGTCAGCCGACTCCTGAGATTTTCAAATCCAAATTTCAGAACCAAAGTCTTCATTAAAGCTAAGTACCCCGTTGGGGAAACTTTTTTCTTGCTCCAGACCGATGTCAGAAAAAGTTAACAATTGTATTTCTTGTGGGATGCAAATACCTCATAAGGATTTTCACTCTTACTGTATTCCTTGCCTAGGCCCTGATCACAATGTTGCTAGCTGTCGGTTTTGTGCTAGATTTAACCAACGCACTATTAAGCGTCAGTTCGATTTTGCATTTCATTACTTTGGCTGGAGATTTAATTATATAATGCCGTCGGACCAGTCGACAAACGGAATTTACAAAAAACGCAAGGACAAGGATAAGGATAGGCATCCCAGGTCCAAAACCGACGACGAGGCCTCTGCTAGGCCAGTCACCGGTTCGCCGGTTCTCAGTGAGGCGCTTTTGCAGCCCCTGGCACCCGCTACCTCAGAGCCATAGGCCGCTTCCAACTCCCACATGGAGCCGACTGGGCCTCTGGATACTCAAGGAATTGGACACTCGGAAATCATTCCCTCAGATGGGTCCAGAGCCGCTGAGCAGGCATCGGCTTCTGAGGGTGTCTTCAGACCTATACAACTATATATTAAGCCATCTTCAGCTTCAAAGACAAAGACTAAAGCAGCTCTAAAGACAAAGAAACAAGTACAGCATTCTCCTTCTCAGACTTCCATGCCTAAAAAACAGATGCTCAAAATGTCCGAAGACCTAATTACTTTGATCAGGGGCTCCATCCCCTTCCTGATAAGAGGCCTAGGCAAGAGACAGAGTATGGTTCTTCTGATCAGGTTTCTATTTCCTCTGATTCCTCTTCTGAACAGGATTACTCCATGCTTCCCTATGAGGATTCTGATGCTAAAGAATCCTTTCCTTCAGCCTCTCCTCCTGAGGATTATTCTTTTGGGGAAACCCTGCATACCATGAGGGAGCATTTCCAGTGGGAGAGCCAAGATTATTCTGAATCTAAGAAAAGGCTCAGAGACTTTCTGTTACTTCCTCAGCACAGACCCCTTGCTATTCCACCTATTCTAGACATTGTAGATGATGCATTTTCAGAGTCCGGCCTATCCCCTGATTCTTTACCCCCTGCACCTGCTAAGCCAGACAGATACTACAGGGTCCCGGATTCACATAAATTCCTATATAAAAACCCCGCCGCTGACCCAGAAACTATATTTCAGGGTCCCAAGGGGGTTAAAGCTTCTACTGCAAAAAACCCTGTCCCCTCTGATAGGGATTCTAGGGCTCTAGACAGATGGGGGAAAAAAGTCTACACTTCTGCTACCCTGGCTGTAAGGGCTTTAAATTGTCAGTTTCATATGCTAAAATATCAGCAACATTTAATGTCACTGCTTAAACAGAAATTGTTGACAAATACTGAATGTTCAGAGAACAAGGAATTGCAGGATTTATTGCATGCAGCTGAAAAAGTGGGAAAGCATACTTTGCAATGTGGTTATGATTCACTGGAGGCCTCTTGCAGGGCCGCTGTTACAGGTTCAGTTATTAGAAGGCATGCTTGGTTAAAGGAACAGAATCTGCCTGATCATGTTAAAGCAAAATTATTAGATGCATCATTACAGCATGATATTTTGTTTGGTACTAAAGCAGAAGAGGTGTTGAAAAAAATGGAGGATAAAGCAAAATCCATGCAGACAGTCAAGGATTTCTTACAGGTACAGCCACCCAGGTTTAGCAGGAACTGGCCTTCTAAAAATTGGTCCTTTCCAGTGTCAGACAGACCACAAAGAGGCAGATACAGGTGTCCCAGAGGCAGATCTCAGCCCCAAGACTCATACAGGTCTAAACAATGGGGTGCTCCTACCTCCAAAAGCGGAGAAGACAAATCACAGCCTTAGAGGAAACAGTCCCAATGACTTTCCTCTACCAGATCCAAGCACTTTTCTTTTGGCAGCCCCCTTAGGGGGAAAATTAGCACTTTTTTCATCAAATTGGTAAATGGTTACCCAAGACAAATGGGTCCTGAACATAGTGTCCCAAGGCTACAGGTTCCATTTTCACACTCTACCAAGGTCAAAAGGTATGCCAGACCTGCCACACAATCAATGGGCAGAGGCACAAAAACAAATTACAACCCTCATGGACATGAGGGCCATTCAGCAAGTACCACAACAAGAGAGGGGCAAGGATTTTACTCCAGACTTTTCCTAGTACCCAGAAAGGACAAAACCTGGAGACCAATACTGGACCTGTCTATACTAAATATGTTTCTGGAAGTTCCAAAATTCAAGATGTTGACTCTACAGCAGCTACTACCCATGTTGGGCAAGAAGACTTGACTCGTAACTTTGGACCTAAATTAGGCATACCTGCATGTCCCAATCAGACAATCTTGCAGAAGATACCTCAGATTCATAACTGGCTCAATGCATTACCAGTTCTCTGCACTGCCCTTTGGCTTATCTACTGCGCCCATGGTCTTCACAAAATGCCTGGCACCAGTAATTGTGTTTTGCAGACAAAAAGGAATTCAAATATATCCCTACTTGGACGACTGCCTAATTCAAGCAGAGAACAAAGACATTTTTCTAAAGCATCTGGCGTTTATAAAAAGATTACTAATTGGCCTAGGGTGCACAGTAAACGAAAAGAAATCACAACTAGTGCCCTCTCAAGAGATAATATTCCTGGGTGAAATCTTAAATACAACTGCCCAGATGGCTTATCTCACGCCAGACAAACAAAAGCAACTGACTACTTACTTCAAGAAATTGGCAACAAAAACCCACTTATCTGCAAGGAAAATCCTGCAGGCCTTGGGTTTCATGGCATCCTGCATTCTACTAATTCCATATGCCAGACTGCATATGAGGAAACTACAATGGTATCTAAAAAGTGTTTGGACTCAGCATTGCCACAGCCTGGAGACAGTAATTGCACTCATTCTCTGCCTGCAACAGGAGTTTCGATGGTGGGCAGAAGCCTGTCACCACAACAGGGGTCTGCCATTCAGTTTACCCACAGCCAGACAGACACTGACAATGGATGCATCAGATTATGCCTGGGGGGCCCATATGGCAGGAAAATGTATTCAGGGCACATGGCCTGCAAACCAGATGCATCTTCACATCAATCAAAAAGAGATGCTAGCTGTTCAAAATGCCCTGGCAGCTTTCAAGGACCTGCTTCATCCAGGACAGTTACTGATAAAGACAGACAACACTACGGTCATGTTTTACATAAACAAGCAGGGAGGTACACACTCCTACCCCCTCTGCAGACAAGCAATGACCTTATGGGACACAGCATTGGTTTTTCAAGTTCACCTGCAAGCACAATTCCTGCCAGGAAAAACAAATACTCTGGCAGACAAACTAAGCAGAAACCTCATGGATCCCCACGAATGGAAACTGGATCCACAAGTCTTCAGCATGATAATAAGGAAATGGGGATGCGCAGACATAGATCTATTTGCCTCCCCTCACAACTGCCAATTGCATAGATTTTGCACAAGGATTTATCACAAGCAAGCATGGAAAGTGGACGCCCTATCCTTCAGCTGGAAAAATCTAACAGTATATGCCTTTCCTCCACTGCCTCTCCTTCCCAGGGTACTCCTAAAGGTCAGACAAGAGAAGCCAAAAATGATACTGATTGCACCAAACTGGCCTCGCCAGCACTGGTACCCAATCCTAAAGAGCTTATCTCAAGGACCAGCATGGATATTGCCTCAAACTTCTCACTTGCTGACCCAACAAAACAATCAGATCCTGCACAGCCAACTCAGGACCTTAAATCTGGCAGCATGGTGGATAATGTAGCCATTCAGAACACTCCTCTTTCAAAAGCTGTTATGGATGTTATCTTGGAGGCCAGGAGGCCCAGTACCAGAAAATCTTATGCAGAAAAAGGGAAGAGATTCTCTGCCTGGAACCAGGAACAAGACATTGACACGTGTACCAAATATCCCTCAGATTTTAAAATACCTAACTGAGACGCTGAACAAAGGCCTTTCTTTCTTATCAATTAAAATTCATGCCTCTGCCATTTCAGCCCATTACAATACAGAACCACCTATCTTTTCTCATCCTTTAATAAGGCAGTACCTCAGAGGGGCCGAAAACATTAGGCCTCCAAGGAGAGCACCAGTTCTGGCCTGGGACCTCAATTATGTTTTGGAAAAACTCACACTGCCTCCTTTCGAGCCAGCATCAACAGCAGATATAAAATTCTTATCCTGGAAAATAGCTCTGCTCCTAGCAATAACCTCTGCAAAGCGAGTCTCAGAGTTACAAGCACTCATGGCTGTGGAACCTTTCATCATTTTTCATCCAGACAGGGTTTCTCTGAGGACAAACCCTACATTTATGCCTAACGTGGTGTCCAGTGCGGCCCTCAACCAAACCATTCATTTACCTACTTTTTATCCAAATCCACAGAAAAGGGTGAGAAAATTCTGCATATTTTGGACATGCACAGGCAGTTACGCTTCTACTTGGACAGAACTAAAGCTTTCAGAAAGACTGAGCAACTTTTAGTGTCATATGCTGCAGGATCACAAGGAAAGGCTATCTCAAAACAGACTATTTCTAAATGGATAGATCAGTGCATCCGTTTCTGCTATTCTCAACATGGCAAATCAGTGCCTAAGGGCATTAGGCCTCATTCCACCAGAGCAGCAGCCACTTCAGCAGCCTTCCTCAGAGGAGTACCAACCAAAGATATCTTAGAGGCTGCAACCTGGAGTTCAGTGCACACCTTCACAAAGCACTACCACTTACCTCTTTACTCTAAGTCCAGAGCAGGCTTTGCCACTGCAGTTCTGCAGGGCCTCATAGCTTCTCCTAACCCTATTTAGCCCAGCCACCCATCCTCAGCTTTGGGATTCAACCCAAGAGTAATGACTGCAACAGTGAAACACGATAAACATAGTACAGTTGTGTACCTACCATAAATGTAGATGTTCGAGTGTATTCACTGTTGCAGTCCAGGTTACCCATCCACCATCCCCCTTTTCTTTGCTGGGACTTATCTGTACTTTTCTATTCTATAAAACCTATGTAGTGTATTTGCTTGTAGATGAAGGAAATGTTTATTTTTGTGCATGCATACTTATTGGCATATTTTCAGCCTACCAATTTGGGGGCACCTGACATCTGGGGCATGAAAAACTGAAGAAAATGACGTCGGCTGCATCTTTTATACCCCTGGGGCACTGACGTCAGGGAAGAGGTGACAGCAACCAACGCCGGACCTAGACTTTGGAATTCTGGCCGACTGAGGGTAGCCTGCCAGCAGGATAACACAAGAGTAATGACTGCAACAGTGAATACACTCGAACATCTACATTTATGGTAGGTACACAACTGTACTTTCTGATATACAGGTGAACCAATCTAGGTTGAAGTCCCCCAGAATAAGGGTTTCTTGTGAGTATGTGGAAGAACACCAGGATAAGAAGTCTTCAAGGCTAGCAGGTGTATTACCAGGTGGAATATAGATCACAATTGTGGTGATGACCTTTTTAGGGTGAAGTTGAAGTTGTGAGATAAGTATGTCCAGTTATTGGGGGAGTGGTAGGAGTTTGGTAATTGACAGACAGTTAAGTTGGACTTGTACAGTAAGGCAGTTCCACCCACTTTACGAAGTGGTCTGTCTTGTCTAATGATATTGTAGCCAGTAGGGAGAACTTCTGAGTTAGCTATGTTTTTATTTAGCCAGGTTTCTGTTAAAGCAACTATGTCTGGGGAGTAGTGTGCCATTGTGGCCTGGAGTTCAGGTATTTTATTTTTGATACTTCTAATATTAATATTTAGCATTAAAAGATGGTCGGTTTTGCTGCTGTTGTTTATTTGCCCAGGGATGAAGAAAGTGGGAGTGTTATGTTCTGACATTTGTGTTGGAGCAGTTTGTATTGGACAGGATGGATTTCGGCCTGGGTTGGAGATGATATCCCCACTTATGTTGAGCCTGGAGTTAAAATGGTTATACAGATGTTGGAGTTTAGTGAGGAGTGTGGGAAAGTATTGTGTTTTTTTGGAGTAGGAATGTGAGCATATGTGCTTAGTTCTGAATTGGTCCGTTATGTAGTTTTTGAATAATTGTGGGCAGATATTATTATAATGTGTGGTATCTGTATACGAGAGTGCATAATGTAGTGTTGTGCTACTAAGTTTAGGGATATTGCTAGAGTGATAACTTGTGGTGTTGTAAAGAATTATGAGAAGACAGACTAGACTTAGTTATGTGATAGTCATGGTTATAAAGTTTAAGTTGTTTCTTGGTGGGGGGTCTGAATAAGAATTACAGGGTTGCACTATATGTGGATGAGGAAGTAGTGTGGGTGATGTAAAAATGCCTAGTGGGAATGAGAGTGATTGGGAGTATTTTGTGTGGAGCAAGTTAGTGTGGTATAATGTGATATGACTTGAGGAGCTGTGATTGGTGGAGGTGATGTGAAGGTGAGCTGTGGGTGTGGCTGTGATTACTATAAATACAGAGCCAACCAAGACAAGAGAAAAAAGTATTACTTTACAAATCTGAACACTTTAAACAAATTCCTGAGGTCTAATGGCTTACCGGCAAGCAGAATGTAATTGCTGAAGAGCACTTGTGTCCTGGTGGGAGACTAGAAATTTAAAGATGGCTCCATGCTCAGCAGGATTCGAATATAGACTTTTTATTGGGGGAGGGAGATAGCACAAGGGGTGTAAACCAGGCGGAATGCAAAGAAACCAGAGAGGCAATCAGTGGAAATCAGTGAAGGCCTCAGAGGAGGTAAGTAATAATTCAAACTACCTGTAAAGTGAAGGAGAGAAGAGACAGCAAAGTTTATTGAGGTTGGGAGTGTGTCTTCACACTGACTTGCTGATTAGTAACTAGTTTGTGCACAGATTAGAGTAGGGAGATACATTAGCAATGAAGGGAAATGTATAGAGATGCAAGTAAACAGGTGGGCCTCCAAGTGATACAGACTAAGGCAGAAAGCACTGAGAGGGCTGCTTGATGATTAATTTAGTCACAGGGATGTGAATTAAATGTATACTGTCTATCGGACAGTTAGGATTACTGTACTAGTGGGGGTGGGGAGGACACAAGGCTACAACAGTCAGTTTTATTAGCAAGCTGAGAACTACTAAGAAATACTGCTAATGTAATAGCTTCACTCTCATAAAACATACAAGTAGAATGCCTGGGTGGACTGACCCTGCTCTTGAGGCTCAAAATGTATATCCTTGTTTAGTTTGCAGTACTGATTCCTTCTTATACTGTATGGGTGGAGTGGCAGCCGCAGACTGCAGATTTGCTTGAGTGTGCTCCTGCTCTTGAGGCTCAAAATGTATATCCTTGTTTTTGTTGCAGTACTGATTCATTCTTGTACTGTATGGGTGGAGTGGTAGCTGCAGACTGCAGATTTGCTTGAGTGTTCTCGGCAAGCAGAATTTAATTGCTGAAGAGCACTTGTGTCCTGGTTGGAGACTAGAAATTTAAAGATGCAAGATACAAATATGGAAATCATTTTTTCATAACAATAAAAAGGCCAGCAGTATTGTTTTTCTTTTGGTCCCTGTATTATCCTACTACCTTCTTACCAAATGTCCCATGTCCATGACAGGTCTGCAAGCTTCTTCAGTCCCTCCAGCTGCTCTAACTCTCTCCTCTGGACTTTCTCAAATTCAGCTCAGAGTCTAAGTATCCTAGGGGTCCCAGCAATTATTATTCCGGGGGGGGGGGGTTCTGATATGTCCTGCCGTCCACTCCCTCCTCCCATTACAGCATTGTGGAGATGTTCAAAGGGTGAGCGTGCAATCAGAGTATTTGGCTTATTGCCCCACATCTGCTGCAGCTTAGCCTTGCTCATCACCCTAACTTCTCCTTGAACTACTCCTCCCCCACAATGTGAATCAAACCCTGGTCTTTTGGGCTTTTTGCCTTCATTTTACTAAAGTGGCTTGTTCAGCAGTGTTTAAAGAATTTTGTATTATGCATGTTTCTTACATATTTTATTTTAAAGTACAGATTCTGATCTCATTGCATGCATTAGCTTGCACCTTACAGATTTTGTTTACATTGATAGAATATTCTAAGGTAGAAAATAACTGTTTACATTTCCATCTATTAATGTTATGTATCCTTTTGAGCAGACTTCAATTATATATTTATATATATATATATATATATATATATATATATATATATATATATATATATATATATAGATATGGCATCCATACAGATCCCCAAATGCACTTTCCACCAAAGCAGAAATCACCAAGCATACTTAACCAAAAGTGCGGCAGCACTTTCGGATAAGTATGCTCGTTGTGCCGGTCGTACTACTGTGCGGATAAGGCAAAATTCTCTTTTCCCCACAGTAGTGTGACCTCGGAGTAAAAATATTAAAGTAGGGAGTGTGGGAGGTGCAGGGGGCTTGCCCCCCTGCATAGAAGTAGGTTTAATGCTGTGTGTTTTTTTTTAAAACATACTTCACCGTAAGCGCTTTTTCGGTGAAAGCGCTTTCGGTAAAGTATGTTCGGTGATAATGGATTCGGAGTTTTGATCTTTCGATCAAAAGTCCTAGATCTATATATATATATATATATATATATATATATATATGTATATATATATATATATATATATATATATATATATATATATATATATATATATATATGTATATATATGTGTGTGTGTGTGTGTGTGTGTACATATATAACAGTCTGACTCATGACAGTATCTGTTTGGTCCAAGCACTGCAGCACACAGAATATTCAGTAGTGTACCCTTTTATAGTAAACAGAGAAAAAAAAAACGAGGGCTTTATACTTTGTCTGCAGTTCTCCCCAGATGAGTTCTTAAGCATTGCTCTTAGTGTTTTAGTGGCAATGGTATTAAAATAAACATTCATGTTATATGAGGGAAAAATGTAAATAAAGTTTTTCACAATACAAACAACATGAAACACTGCAGGGAAATGTTTAGTAGGACTGAAGAGAAGAGGAATGTGTTGGGTGTAGTAGCTATAAAATAGGCTACAAAAACACAGAAAAAATATGTATACAGTCTGCTGATCAAACTAAACTATTGGAAACAGCTCTAATTAAGGTTTGCAATAAAGGTGCCTAGTAGGAAGATTACAATAAAGCGTGATTTACTGTGAATTACATTCTATAAATTTAGGTTTGTAAGCTAAGAACACTTTTTAAAAAGGCATTACCCAGTGAGGACTGTACTTAATGAAAAAAGAGGGAGGAAATAATTATACTGTTTTTTGGAAACTGGATTTGTGGAGGTTTGGATACAGTTTCCATACAGAAACAATGCTACCTTTACCACAACAAAGATTCGCTGAAAAATGTCAGATTCCTTCCTAACATTGTCATCCATTTAGTGAGAATCCCCATGTTCTGAACCGAATACAGATTAGTATTTGGTGTGTAATGGATGGTTACATTGTTTTTGAATGGATTAATGTTTAGCCTGCCAATAGCCATCCAGTCAAAAAATGTTGGCAAGACCATTGTTCAACACAAAACCATCTACAGGGAGGGTAAATTGTTGAAATTCTCTTTAGGCAATGATTTTCTACTAATAGATTTTATTCCCTTCTGGAATTATTTCTGCACAATCTGAGACAACAAATAAGGGAAGAAAATTGATTTAAAATATCAAAACTAATCAGCAGGCTGAAAGATGCAGGCTGTGCATTCTTTTGTTGAAAATTCAGGTCTTTTCTGAGAGAAAGTTCTTTTGTTGAAAATTCAGGTCCTTTCTGAAAGAACGCTGATCAGTCCAAAAAGTTCACAAAGGATGGAAACCCATTGTCATCTTTGCTATGAATCATATGGAATTTTTGTTGGTTTACTTTTACTAGAACTATTACACACAGAATGACTGGAAGGTACGCATATCCAGTTCTTCCTCTTCAAGGACTGAAGAAGAGTGGCTTGCTCTTTCATGAAATTGGGATGTTGAACATTGACTAAGGAGTCCAGTAGAAACATTAAAGGTGGTCTGTCATTTTTCTAAGTTATGAGAATACCTCTGAGTGCAGCTGCCTTACTGATTTAGGGGAAGATTGAATCTTAAAAGATCTGCTAACACTTTGTATCTCACAGGCAGATGTGCCGCTCTCAAATGGATTCTCACAGCTGAGGCCACCTCCCAGTGTCCGATTAAGCATTCCATGCAGCTGTTACAAGTGAGTTTTCTCCATTTGTTTTCTGTATCATACTGACACAGTATTATCTGTGATTCTAAATCTCCTGTGTGCAAATAATGTCTGTATCATTTAGTAGATAACACCACTGCCCACATCTCTTCTATACTGATGTACTGCATTATCTGAGTAGCAGACAAATGTTTCTGTGTAAACTTGATGTTCTCCTCAGCTCAGTAATCCATACCTGAAACATCTGCTGGCAAGGATGGAGGAGTGGATACTGGTGTTTCGTTATATATCTGTATAGCTCTCAAGCTATCATCCACCGTGTTTCTTTTTCTAATAGGTAATCTGACACTGTGAACTACCACAATGCTGGGGGCAAGCACCCTAGGAATCAGTGCAGCAACACGAGGCTCTATGACTGCACACACAAATAAGATCACCATATCCTGAATCTCCTCCTGAGTCTAATCTTATGTCTAGTAATGTTACTGGTGTAAAACTTCTTCTAAGAGGTAATCTGGTATTTTGTTCTGAATGGTTAGTTGTACGGAGCCTAACCTAAAACTAAATATCGTAACACGTGATTTCAAGATTGCACCAGAATAATGTAGTAGTCCACATAAACTAAATGTGCATGTCAATCTTCAAGGCTTGTATGGCAAGAATTAAGCATTACATTAACACTTTAAGAGCAGTGGCATAACTTAAGAGGATGAATACTAAATAACACGTGTGACACTGCCAGCCCAGCTATCTGGAATTTTGTAAATAATCATATGTCATTTGTGAATATCAATATGACTCATATGCTGGTCTTACAAATGTAAGAGAACTATATGTTATGTGTATATTAAACTACTGTGTGTGTTGAACAGGGTTTGTACAGTAATGAGCTTCAAGAATGTAACCACAGTATATACCCTGCTGGAACATAGAATATTAACTTAGAAAACACCAAGAAAGTAAGTTTAAATTAAGTGCTTTACGATGTACTATAAAAATTAGTTTCAGTGCAGCAAGCAGACACAATGTCTAGAGCTAGAAGTTTTTTTTATTCTCTGAAAAGAAACGTAATTACTAGGTTTAAAATGTAAAGTGTTTTATTGTTTTGTGACGTGGAATTCTAAGCAAAGATCTGAGAGAGATGTTAAAATTCTATTAGTTTCTGTTTTAGCCTGGGAACTGAAGTCAGGTGACAAAGAGTGATGTCATCCAGGCTAGCCCAGCAGTAATATGTGATATTAATTTAAGAACTCTCTCAGAGAGAGACCTTAGGCATTTTGTATTTTGTCTTTGACCTGGAAACATCCATCATTATCACATCTGCACTTGCTCTGTAAGTAAGACTTAGGGCATAGTATCTCTCTTAGATATAGATAGGGATATAGTAAAGACTAGTTTAGATGTTTTCTGTATTTATTTGACACTGTCCTGCAATGTTGTTTTAAAATAGTTCCTGTGATTCTGAGCTCAGTATTTACTGTGTTGATTGAGTATTGTCTTATTCTTTTATTAATTATTAAACATATTTACACTTATCTTTGTGGCTATTTGTGAGACATATTTAAGCTCTTAGAGTACTCGCATATGTATTTGATGACACTGTATAGGCTACTCCTAAATAGCCTTGTTCTTGGTCACACTTTCCATTTGGATAATAGTAACATTACACAGTAGGATTGGTCACACTTTGAGAAGGGCCTTAAAGTAGCTGAAAGGGGTTATGGTGGCAGTGATAACTACCTTATGGTCTGGGCAGAAGGGAGCATATCTAGTAAACCAGTGCCAGGCTTTCCTAGGTGTGTGTTTGTGTATAAATCAAATCTCAAAGTGTGTGTGTGTGTATGTGTGTGTGTGTGTGTGTGTGTGTGTGTGTGTGTGTGTGTGTGTGTGTGTGTGTGTGTGTGTATGTGTGTGTGTGTGTGTGTGTGTGTGTGTGTGTGTGTGTGTGTGTGTGTGTGTGTGTGTCAGCTACTTGGGCAGGGACAAAAAGTACTGGTTGGACAAAGAGAGTGTTGCGAGGACTTGGCTTGGGACCCTGGCTAAGGACTCAACTCTGTAGTTGTTCCAGTGGTGAGTCTTATTGGGGATCTGGAGAAAGAGGGAGAAACCAGCCCCAGACTGACTGTGATCTCTGTGTGCTCTTAAGGGGAATTATACTTTACTGTGTGTGTACTTGTTATCCTCGCATTGTGTACCTCCCTCATTGTTTCCAGTGGTGAGGATTGAGGCTCCTTAATTACTGGGCCAGTGCAGGGGCATCACAACATGTTTTGTAAAGAAAGGTTATTTGTCAGTAGTTGATAAGTTTATAAAACTGGTCATGCCAATAAGAACCTTCCAGATCTGAAGTCAGTATTCATGCATTCTGCTGAAGTAATTGAATAAGAACATGCAAGATTACCATCTTGACTGTCCAGTATTATAGATGCTTGCTTAATTCTGGTATGTGCAAAATTTGTCTGCACTGTCAGGATCAGTAATTAGTTTTTTATTGAGAATGCAACTATCCTTCAGTCTTCTTAAGCAGCATTTCTGGACAAAATAACCTTTTGCTTTGGATCAAAAACTCTAAAGGAGAAAGTCTTCATATAAATTCTTATTTTAAATTTTTACTCACAGGTTCTCCATGTTGTCTGAATGTTTGTCACATCAGTACAAGCAAGCAAAATCTGAGGGTAATGCTACTCAATGCTAGAAATCTAAACCTCAAAATGCACCTGCTCGAGGCACTCCTTAAAATGGAGAACATTGACATCTGTGCAGTGACAGAGACCTGGTTCAAAGCTCCAGAGACATTACCAGGCTATAATTCATACCACACCTTTCGGCCACCAAACCTGGTCCGAAACACTAAAGGTGGAGGCGTGTCCATATTCATTAAGGATATCCACATCTCCAAGCTAGTTGCTCAGCATAATGCATCCGAGATTATCCAAGTTCAACTAACTCTGGGCAAAACCGCAATCCAGACCATAGCTTGCTACAGACCCCCCCACCATGCCCCAGGATTCTCACTCCTCTTTTCTTGATACACTGGAAAATATTAAGGTGCAACCCAACACTCTAATAATGGATGATTTAAACTACCCTACCATTAACTGGGAAAACTACTCATGTACCAACTCTTTTGCTCAACGTTTTCAGGAAATCATCAATTCCAACACCTTGGATCAACTTATCCACACCCCCACCAGGGGCAGCAATATCCTAGACCTGATCATCACCAACATGGGTGACTGATGTTCCACACGAGAGGTCAGCTCCTCATTGGTTAGATCTGACCACAAGCTAATCACCCTAGACATCCACATCCCGCTCCCACCCCCATTAGGAAAACAACCGTAAAAAATTTCTCCAAAGCCAACTTCACGCTTCTTAAGACAGAAGTGGAAAACTTCACAACACCCATGCATGTGGACAATAGAGGTACGACTGCTGAATCCTACACAAATGCACTTTATAAGCACTTACACTAGTGCATGGATCATGCTATCCCTAACAGAACCAAGATGCTATCCTCCAAAAAAAGGAAGCCAATCTGGTGGTCTTCTGCCATAAACAAACTCTACAACAGAAGAAAGAAACTGTTGCAAAAAAAGAGTAAAATCCCATGACTGGAGGAACTCCCTGGTCAGCCTCAGTAAGAAGCTGAGATCCCTCATAAAATCCTCCAAAGCTAGTTATGAAAACAAAATCGCCACTGATTCTAAAGACAACCACAAAGCATTCTATAGCCATGTCAAGAATCTCAATGGCAGCACTCAGATCTGCTCTGAGTTACAGCACAATGACACTAAATATACAGAACCAATTGATATTGCCAACATCCTGGCAGATAGGTTCAGTGCTAACTTTACCCACCTCTCACCCCCTAAAGGACCCATTTTCATACCGGAAGAATGCAAAGTTCCTGTAATCATGGCTGCACAGGTAAAAACCTCACTCTCCAAAGCCAAGAACACACCATCCATGGGAACTGACAACATCCCAGGCTGCCTTCTACATGAACTACAGAATGAACTGGCACCCCACCTAAGTACCATGTTCAATCATAGCCTCACCTCAGGCTTTGTGCCCATTGAATTGCACACCGCGACAGTTATCCCACTCCACAAAGGGTGGCCCACAACAGACTCCGGGAACTACTGCCCCATTAGCCTGATGAGCCTGGTCTGCAAGGCCATGGAATGTATCATCATGGAACTCACAAAGACATTGGAGATCTCCAAACTCTGGACCCCACACAGTTCAGGTTTGTAAAAGGCAGAGCATGTCTCCTAAACCTGATAGACTTTTTTGAAGTAGTCACCAAAGCCATCGATGAGGGTAAGGTGGTTCACACAGCCTATCTAGATCTCACCAAGGCATTCAACATCATCCCCCACTCTGGAATTATAGATAAACTCACTAAACTCGGTATAAATCCCTATGTCACAAGATGGATTGCCAACTGACTTACTGACAGAACCCACACTGTGAAAGTAGCAGACTCCAAATCAGACTTCTGACCAGTGACAAGTGGAGTACCACAGGGTTCAGTCCTGGGTCCTCTCCTGTTTGGTATCTACTTCTCTGAAGTACAGGCTAACACAGAAGGTCTTTGGCTAACTAAATTTGCAGATGACTGCAAACTTGGAGCCATAATTGAAACTCCTAATGATGTGGACATCCTACAAAAGGGCCTCACTGAGACAGATGCCTGGTGTCAAAGCCATGGTCTCAAGCTCAATGGCAAAAAGTGCATTGTCATCCCCTTTGGTAAAAATTCTGTACCCATGAACTACTACATAGGTGGTAGTCTACTTAACACCAAAAGTGTGATAAGAGACCTTGGGACACAGGTGGACAATAGTCTCTCCTTTGATAATCACATCGCCACAGTGGTCAGGAAATCCTTCTGTGTGGCACACCTCATCACAAAAGGTTTCTCATCCAGAGGAAAAAAGGTCTTTGTTCCCCTCTACTCATCACTCATTAGACCCATTATAGAGTACAACGCCCCTTTTGGTATGTTCCTCACAAGACATCTACAACAACTGGAAAGGCTGCAAAAATACCTCACAAAGAGGATTACTGGCCTCAAACAGATGCCTTACACAGACCATCTCAAAAAACTCCAGCTTTACTCCATCGCATATCGCCTAGTCAGAGGCAATCTCTGCCTAACATACAAAGCTATGTCAAACCCAGAGCTGTTGGACATGCTCCACTTAAAGAAATCCCAATCCCTCCAAGCTACACGCTCTAGGGACCTAAACCTTGTCACCACAATCAACAGAACATGCTGGAGGGATAGAGTCCTGTCCCAGAGACTTCCCATACTCTGGAATAAACTTCCTATCTATATCAAACAAAGCTCCTCATTAGCACTCTTCAAGAAAAATCTTGAAGATTGGATGGGTAATAGGAAGTTCACCCCGGGGATCACATCTGTGGTTCTGCTTGACAGGGGACAGGAAAATAAATTTCTTGGGTGGCGAAAGCCAGGGTACCTTTTTGGCTAGGCTTGTATAGGCCCTAGGGCCAATAGCCTAGTACCTACCTATGAACCTATGAACCTGTTATTGGTCTTCTTTATATTTGTTCAGTCTTTTGATCGGGAGAAGAAAATCTGCTGGTGAGGGAATAGGAAAAGTAGCCTAATCAAGGAAAGGGAATTTCATTTTACTTCTTTTCAAAGGATAGAAAAGAATGAAAGGATTTTTGCATCTTTAAGGAAGACATCCCCTTGGATGATATACATCTGTTGTAAGACCTTGATCTACAGTCTGATCTTTGACGATAACTACTGACAAATAACTTTTCTTTACAAAACATGTTATTTTAATCTATGCAGGTATATCAGCACTGGCAAAAAGGAACATATTTGTCACAGACTTTTTCATTTTACCTCTTGGTCTAGTTCATATTTCTGGCAGTACATCTTATTACCAAAAACAATCTTGCTAAAAAAGGTCAGTTTCTTATTTTATTTAAAGCAACGCCAGGGAAAAGTTACCCATTAGGTAATCACTTATTCTTAAAGCTTCCAAAGAGGAGCAGACATTTTAAAAAGAAAATAGCAAAAATGCTGTGGGGAGTAGAAGTGAATTGAAGGAAATAACTTTGAAAATGTAAGCGGTAATGCTTGTGTATAAGCAACAGCACCACCATATCATTGGCCAAATCCGTAACTGGAGGCAGCAGTGAGTTAGATATTCAGCTCTAAAAAGAAAACTGCTCTGGTCAGCTGAATGCAAAGGAACCCAGCAAAACTTCTTTTAAGGATTGAGCCCAGAAAAAGTATACATGCAATAGATTGTTGTTGTCCTTAATTGCATGGCTAGCCTTCCACATTTTGTATATAATGGATTGCTAGATTCAAAATGCACTGATTTCACTGTGCAATGATCATAATTATACAAGCTGACAAATTTCAATTCAGCTTACATACTTTTCTTAAAATACATATTTTCTTCTATATTTCTCATTTCTAAGTATGGAAGCTCCAGTCATATTTAAAATATGTCCAACCAGTCCACCTCTGAGAGTAGTGAGGGTTCACCATGTCTTCCTTGAGAATATAGCCATGTAGTATAGCACCCTATTTCTTCTCATTAGGAAGTTGAGCCCAGCTCATGCCACACCATAAGAGAAAGGGGCAAACCTTCTGCCAGTGCTAGAAACAGTATGTGGATTGTCACAGTGAAGGTTCAGCTATTTATTTATTTATTTATTTCCATTTGTTTACCAGGAAAGTCTGATTGGGCAAACAAGCCATTTTAGAGGAGGGCTAGAAAGAAAAGTTCCACAAGAAAATATAACAGTAGTACATTTACAACAAACAGAATGCTTAGACAATATTAGCCACACTACATGCAAAATGAGGCTGAATAAAGCAGATAATTATGAAATAAACAGAGTATTTTACAGCAACACAGTCAATATTGAGTGCAGTTAAGCAGTAGTACATTAGCTCAATTATAATTATATGCATTTTGTCATAAGAAAAGTAGAGGACAGAAAAATAAGAGAGAAGAGATAGTCATTGATACTGTATGTGTACACAGGAGAGGTAGTTTAGGAATATTTTATCTTGGTGAATAGCTGAGCATAGCTAGGAGTCAAGCTGGACAGTTCATAAGTTTATATAGACATGTTAGGCCAACTGCCTTTATGGGTCATTTTAAGCCTAGACAGTTTTCCTTTTGTTGCATGAATTAACCTATCCTATTTGGTGTTAGATTGGCTTTACCCATCCCATGCCTAATAATTATATATTAGCTGAACTACTAGAGCTAAGTATTTAAGCTTTGCCTGTGACTTAAGTAGGACATGTTGGAGGGACAGGTATGTATCTCAGAGAATCCCCATTCTTAGGAAGAGGCTTCCCTTCCTTGTGAAGCAGAATCCTTCCTTAGCTGTATTCAACAACAACCTGGGCCAATGGATGGGAAATTGGAAATTCACCCCTAGGCTGACACCTATGTCTCTGATGGACAGAGTTAGCCATTAAATCATGCCCTAACTAACACACACCCTTTAAAATAAAATCTAAGGCACAATAATTTGTGGTTTACATTTGGGTTGCATAGCTAGGTTTATAAAAGCCCCAGTGTCACTAGCCTAGTACACACCTATTAGCCTATAAACCTACTACCCCTACTGATAATAGTGGAGATCATACCACAGATAAGTTGAGTAGACCTATGCATGGGATAAAGCAATTAGGAGCTGCATGTGTCCATTAGTAGTAAAGTGGACAGTCTAGGTGTAAATTTTCTACTACCCATCCATAGATCCAATTTGCACTTGAATGTGTACAGGAATAAGCATTGTTTTACATGGTTGAAGAGTCTGTTCCAGAGCAGTGGCATCCTCAGTGAGATATACCTCTCCCTCCAAACAGTTCTGTTGATATTGCAGAAGAGTTTTGGATCCCCGGACTGAGTATTTCTTATCCATTTAATTTGCTGATGCACAGTACCATCAGACTTGGGCCAGGGGATGCCCTCTATGCCAGACAAAGGTCACATTTTAGTAGTCTGTAGAATATGACATATAGTAAAAGGGCTTTGATTCAGTCCATGTAGGACATTTTGTTTAGGCCCTGTATCCTTTTAGTAAGTGTCACTGTGGGCATTCCAGTTGTTGCATGTTTCTAGACAGATAAACTTCAAAGGGGCATCATATTCAATAATTTGCCTAATGAAGGCTGAGGAAAGGGAGGCAGTGATATATCTAGATATAAACACCATCCCTTTGTTCATGTTATACAATATAGAAAGGCAATATTACAAGAATGGACACGTGTTGAGCAAACAAAAGTTGGGTTATTGTCCATGTAAGTTCACAAATCATGAACAATTAGGTCAACTCTTATTAGTGGATAGTCAATGCGGTAGTTCCCCAGAGTAGATGACTTCCTAAAGGATATGATAATGCATTTTTTAACATTTAGTTTCAGTTCATGAATCTGGCAACAGTTTATTGTTTGGGGAAATCCTTCCTGCAGGATGGATAAGTTATTTGTGGATTCAGTGACTGCTCCCATCTTGCAGTCATCTGCAAACCTAGTCAGCCAGAGTTCTTTGTTATGGGCTTTTACTTCAGAGCAGTAGATGCCAAACAGAAGAGGTCCCAGCACTGAACCCTGGGGGACTTTACTTGTGATATGTCTCTTTGTGGAGGTAGTTTCCCCATTTTCATCTTCTTTGTCTTATCTGTGAGACAGTCGACAATCCAGCATGTGATGTGGGTGTTAATGCCCAGTTTATGCAACATTTCTGCTATGTGGGAGATTGCGACAAAAGCCTTGTCGGTGTTAGGGTATGCAATGTGTACCATTTTGCCATCATCCATTGCTTTGGTAACCTTTTCAAAAAAGTATGCCAGGCTGAGTAAGCATGATTTGCTCTTAACGAATCCAAACTGAGGCAGGTCCAGTGTTTGGAGTTTCCCTATATCCTTATTGATTAGTTCCATAATAAGTCTTTCCATGGCTTTGCATATGAAGCTTCTCACACTTATGGGTCTGCAATTGCCTGCAGCTGTGGAAGGTCCTCCCTTTTGCAGGGGAAAGGTTGCAGCTGTTCTTCATTCCCTTGGTACAAAACCTGTATGGATGCTTGCGTTAAATATTGTTGTTGGGGTGTGGCTAAATTGTGCTTCTTGCTATTTAAGATTCATCCAGGGATATGGTCAAGACCCATCTATGCAGAATTTTTAGCTTTTGATAATGCTTTTAGGATTTGGTCTTGTGTGATAGCTGGAGGTGAGTTGGTTTCAAGTATATCTTGGAGATATACAAATGAAGCAAAGTGGTAAAGTTTGAGCTGAATTTATCAGGCAGTAGATTCCTCAGTGTAGGTAACTTCATTCACAATCAACTCAGCACATTGCTGCATTGTGCTTCTGAGATTTTGAATATACTAAACAAGGCCTTGTGATTGTCTTTGGCTTGGGTGGGTTTTTAGCTTCAAACATGACTTGGGTGGATTTTACTAAACTCCTGAGATGCTTGTTTGTTTCGATGACAAGACCTCTATCATTCTGGGAATTATTCTTCTTTCTTTTGGTCAAAATATTCTTAATTTTATTGCAATGTTTATTGATGTTCTGGTTCCACCATGGATTTCTTCTGGGGTTTACTCAGCACTTGTTTCTACATGGTACAGCTGCATCTATACAGCTGTTTACATGCTGGTATAGTGTGGGTGTACATTTCCACATATTCAGCTGAGCTTAACTGAGCTAGCCAATGTATTACTTAAAATGTATTACTTAAAATTAGGTAGTCTGTCAGAGTACTCGGTACTTGTTCAAGAACGTATGTGTGTGATGTGATATTTCTTGGCACCAGGCAAGCAACTAATCATGACTCTTCCTTGCTCAGCCTGGTAAGAGGTACATCTGCATGTCTTACAATGGTTAGGTGGATGCCTGCCATACAGGGTCAGAATCTGTGAATTTGGGGGTTGTTTCCATACTTTTTGATAAAAAGCTTGTTTCTAACAGTTCAGGGCTTTCAACACTTATTACAGTCTTGAATAATCACAATAGATGTAGTCCTATGACTCTGAGCTTAGGTCAATGACCCTGGTAGGTTAGAATCCCAGATAGTTTAGGTTTTACAGTGGTGCAGGTGAAAAACATTGTAATTACTGTACAAACAGCATGGAGCAGCAGGAGAGCAGTACTTACTGCGTCAGTGGGGGCTGGGATGTCTGTAACAATGTAGCGGATACAAGAAAAGGGGAAAAACAGTGGCAATGAACAAACAGAAGACACTGGAATGCATCTTTAAGCAGGCAAATTATATTCAGAATATAAATACCTAGCAGCAAAGATGGAATGTAAACAGCCCACTCTAGTAACATGGAGGGATAAAGCCTGACCACGACCCAGTCGGCCTTTATAAACAGTGTGGGCAACTGATGGAGTGGCAGGGGAGGATAGATGTGCCTATGCTTGGGGGGCAGCGGTGTCATGGGTGTGATACACCTCAATGTTCCCATTGCATGGCTGCCCTTAGGATATAACCACGTCACTGCAAGGGAAGTCATACAATTAAAAATAAAAAGGCAATGAAAGTGGAGTTGGCCGAGCCCCCAGAATGCCCTTAGGATCCACAACCAGATTTGGCAACATAATGGATTAAGTGGGGGGGGGGTATAAGGAAATTGGTTGGTAGACCTGGTATAATCATGGTGCACGGGGGTGCCAGACCAGTAATATCAGGTAAAAAGCAGAGAAAATAACCCCATGTAAGATGCCAGTCTTTCACTGGGTATGTGAGCACCCTTGGGCGAGTGCACATGCAGACATACACACACACAACACACACACACTGTCAGAGGTGCCTGAGTAGTAAGGATCTTAGGTGTTGAGTAGTAGGATAGTGGATAGTGGAATAGTTGTGGGAAATAGCATAAAAAACTGTTGGGCTGGGATGCATATTTGGAGGTGGACGTTACTGAGATGGTATAAGTTGTTGGAGTTTCATCTGATAGAGAAGTAGTATATGTGAAGAGTATCAGTATAGTTGTGAGGCAGGATGTTAGTAGCATTATTAATAAATAGAATTGATTTGTAAGGATTTGGTGGAAGTAAAGATGGAATGAGTAACGTAAGGGGGAGATATATTACTACTATGGTGGATTGGGTGTGTATATATAAGGTTAGGGAGAATAGAGGGAAGGACTAAGAGGCTGATATAGAAATTGATGTTAATTATTTGAGTGTCTTAATTAGAGGTTTGGTAGATGGGAAGAGTTATGTGAGTACAAGTTTAGAAGTAGTGGGGGTGGGTGGGAATTGGGAGTAGGGTAGAGGAGCAGAATGACTTGCGAGGGTGGAATGGAGCAGGCTGACCAGTGTTAGTAGGGGAGTAAGCGAAAAGCAATCTATAACAGTCCGGGTGTGTATGTCATATCCAGAAAAAGCAAAATGTGGAAATGCTGTTCCCAGTGAGACTTGCTTTAGTTATTTATTTATTTACCTGTTCAGATTTAATAAAGGTATAGGGACAGTATCAGGAGGAAATTTATCAGTTAATGGGCAGAGATTATTGATAAAGATTGCAAAGGTAAAATTAGGTGAAGCTAATTTCAGTTAGTTAATGTCAAAGAAAAGGGGTTGTGAAATAAGAGAAGAAGCCACAGTGCAGTTGGGAGTGGAGGGCGACAAGTTCCTTGAGCTGTATGCTTGCCAGAGAGCAGGCTAATATTAAAAATCTTAGAATAGATACTATTAACAAAGCAAAATGCTGCATTAGAATCTGTCCAGGCAGGAAATGAAAAGATAGAATCTCTACTGAAGGTGGTATAAGTCTGTAGGCCACATGACATACTTGTTATTGATTTCTCCATGGACCGCTCTTCCTTGCAGTGCTGTTACAGCCAGATGACAGTGGTACTAACCATGCTGCTTTGAATTAGGAGAGCATGCAGTTCTTTATTTTATTAGGGAATATTGTCTTCAGGAGTAGTTAAAATAGGGCAGCTTCAAAAGCGTAAGGTAAACAAATGCGAGTATTCTGTGAACAATAAAAACTATTAAAATTGTATAAATATCAATGTTATCAATAAGAAGTGTTCTTTGCATAACAGTCTGTGCATTTCTAATATCTCCATAAGTACTATAACATATTATTATTTCACGCAAACACAATTATATTTTTTGTTAAACTTTTACAAGCAAATTTTCATATCTTGGGAAAAGGTCCAACATATATATTGTTAGAATACTTTAATCAGACATAAGCTTTCACATAACAGTAAGAATTATTCTCTGAGTGCATGTTTCTTTAGATATTTACAGATATATGAAAACATATGCTTAATTTTATAATAATAATTTTATAATTAGCAGTATAAACAAAACCGAATATCTCTCAAGATGTGCAAACAGTTTTCTTCAACAGCATCTAATGTTTCACCTGATGTCATATTATGGTTATTTTGTCAGTTTTTTGAAATATTAAGTACATATATTGTTTATTTTCATAATTACTAACAAGCAACTAGCAATATCTCAAGGACAGTGTGATATGAATGAATATTGGCAATGAATTTTCCTGTCTCTCACCATCATATATTACACCACACCCCTCAACAGCATGTAGTTCTCTCAGTTAACGCAAATTATGATTGTACATATTCAAATATAACTAATAAATAGCAGTGATTAATTTCTCCACTGCAGGGCATCATA
Organism: Protopterus annectens; assembly: GCF_019279795.1. Taxonomy (NCBI): domain Eukaryota; kingdom Metazoa; phylum Chordata; order Ceratodontiformes; family Protopteridae; genus Protopterus; species Protopterus annectens. The sequence continues at coordinate 139,944,074 of NC_056737.1, read as the reverse complement.
GGTTAACAATCTTAGTGTCATTTTTTTAATAAATCATTGCCCTTTCTAAAACTGCCTAGTATTAACCGATAAGTCACTTAGTTAAAGAAAGCAGATCCCAAAAACCATCTGGACGCCATAAGAACCTATGGTTGTTAACTGGAAGTATACCAGAAAGGTACTATGGATGTCAGTGAGTTAACTTGCTTTTTAGTTTGAGCTAAGCAGCATCAGATCATTTCACAATTTCTTGTAAGCCTAGTAAATTATCTGAATTTTCAGCAGTTCACCAAGCAGGATAAACAGATAACAATCCTTATCCATATCCAGGCATATCTAACCTGTTTATGTACAACATCTCCAGCTCCTATTTTTGGGTCCCTGTATTTCTGATGGTTTATACAAAGTTACTGCATTATGCACATGATACAATGATTTGGCTCTCACCATTTAGCTTGTCCGTCTTCTTTACCCTGTTTTTACAGGTGTATCAGCTAGTGCTCCAAGGAAGAAAGTATCCTTGCTTCTCAGTAGTTCTGCAGGTAGACTGCTTTTTCTGCTGAAAAAGTATCCAGCATTTGTTGCATCTGACCAGATGTTTAATTGGGGATTAAGTCCTACTGCTGTGGTCTTTGAGCACGATTTAGTAGTGAACTTGGAGAAGCTCTGCATGATGGGAAATGAAGACATATGCAGTTTTTTCAATTATATGGAGACTGAAGGGTCATACAAGGCCAACAAACGTACTTACATCCTAGAGCATTATTTGAGTGTTCTGTACAAGATACTGTTGTTATCCTCCTGAAAGAGCTCATGTTGGACACTGGACAAGTCTGAATGGTCAGATAAAGCTACCAGATAAGTGTTTCCTGTGAGTAATCTGACTTACATTGTGGTTTCCAAATGAACCAAGGCATCAAGTAGATTTGGAGCTGGACTTACCTTTGTTCCTGTGACATTCATAGCTGGCTCTAAATATGTCTTTCAGTGCTTTTATAATTATGTTGACAGTTTGCATTAAAAAGACAGCTCTGGTGATGTGCTACTGAGCTAGCTTGCTGAAAATAGCTTTAGTGGTGTGTTGCACTGAACTGGCTTGCTGAAGACTGCTTTGGTAATGTGTTACAACCCAACTGGTTTAAAAAGATGGATTTGATAATGTATTACACTAAAGTGACTTTAATAAGATGGCTTTGATGATGTATTACTCTAAGCTGACTTAAACAAGATAGCTTTGGTGGTGTGTTAAATGAAGCTGGCTTACTGAAGATGGGATTGTCAATGTGTTACATTAAGCTGACTTACTTAAGATGGCTTTGGTGATGTACTACACTGAGCTGACTTGCTGAAGATGGCTTTGGTGATGTTTTATACTGAGCTGGATGCGCATGCATTCTGCTAGTTCATCACCACTGAACTGGCTAGATGGCACTAATTTAAAAGCCTGCAAGTAAATTTCAGGTGGCGGTTAGAAAACGCAAAGCTTTCCTTTTGTACAGCAGCAAGGTTTGTGGCTTAGTTGGTGTCATCATCAACACCAGTTGTTTGCCATAGCAGAGATATGATCTGATGGAAGAGCAACATACATATATAGTTATAACTATATTATGAGAAGTACTGTTGATTTTAATATGTGTGAAATGGTAACAAGGCAGAAGATTTAATTAAGAGATAGTGGGACCCATTCTTCATAAGGAGAGTGGTAAGCCTGTCTAGAAGATTAGTTATACTGGTTCAGACATTAGTGTTAGCTGGAGGAGCTGTGCTATTAGTATTTTAGTACAGAAGAACTATAGGTAATGTTATTATTTTGTTATATTTTATATCAAAACCAAGAAAATGCCTTCTCTGTGCACTTATAATATGCTAAATATACTGACTGCCTTACATTGAGTTGTGCACCAGACATTTCTTATGTTGCTCAGCGTATTCGTTACCCAAGTGTGATTGCCTTTTTGTTTTGCCTGTACTGCAGCACAGATCACAATCTCAGTGATTCCCATGTGGCATGGTATTTTTGCTTTCTGCCACTTATTGATATGCTGTGAAGTTTTATGCTGTATGAAATCACTTGTGAAAAGGGACTCATCAAATAACATGATGTTGTACATGCACCAAAACTTGTACACACAGAATTTCAATCACATTGCAATACTGCAACTGCAGGATGTTATTCACCAAAGAACAAACCTTCAATCTGGTCACTGTTGAATTTCTATGGACAATAATTGTGATAATTAGAATAGTGAGATTTTAACAGTATTTTAGGTGTATACACTAACTCTATGGTCAAAGTAGCTAGGCCATTGACATTTGAGTCAGTTTATATAGCCAGAAGTGGTGTAGCATCATATCTCCTAAAAGTGGAATTACAGGGAAAGACATGTCTCCTTCCAAAAATGCACAGATAGCATTGTTATAATGTTTCATGCATTTGGGGCTTGCAGAGTAAAGTCAGGAAATTATGATAAGTAGTCCTTTAAATCATTGTGCATAACAACAATCACAATAAGTATTTTATACTTTTAAACAATGCTGTAACAGTCTTTATGATATGGTCTGCAATATAACAGTCAGTTCTTATCCCTAAAAAAAATGATTATATTACATAAAGTGTGCCCTTCCAAAGAGATTTTTTTTATTATTGTGTTACATTATAGATCCCTTATGAAGGACTAAAAAAGTTACCAAGCATCTTCAGTAGCTAGCAAGAAGTAAATTTGAAACATGCACATGACAAAAGAGTTTCATTCTTAGAACCTTATTTGTATTAAATGCATATGGTGAAATTAAATTGTTCAATAATCCTTCACTGTGCACCTATGTCAAGTTAACATTCTATACCTATGTTACATAGGCCTGACTAAAAAAATAACAATTAGAAGTGCTGTTAAGCAGTGGAGGTCTATGGGGCTTAGGATATTAAGGAGAGCCAGAATACCTGTAGAAACCAGAGCAATGTAATGGTTGGCTTGACTGAGACATTAATGGGAAGAAGCCTTCTACAACTGAGTAGCTTTTTAAACCAGCAGTGACATGCTTCACATGTTACCAGGTTGAGAAATGTTCGATGTGGGGGAGCATCAGACTGTCAAGGTCATCTGCTGTGAGACTGACACAGGTGGGACACTAAATGCTGCAGAGTCTGACTTATGATAAGAGGACATGGAATTAGCAGGGTTTCTTACATGAAGGGTACCTGCTGAAGACAGAAGGGGTTGCACAGACATAAAGCATGTTTGCATGCAGTCATTGCAACACTGCATATCTTTGCAACAAAGGGATGTCAGGCATCATGACAAAAGTAGTGGGCCCAGTAGTGAGGCTGTCTTGGTAACTGTTACAGCCTGGGTAACTAATGTGACCAAGAAATGCAGAATTCAGTGGGTCAACTGACAATGGCAAAATATACTTTGTCTTCTTTCTCTTTATATATGTGTGTGTGTGTGTGTGTGTGTGTGTGTGTGTGTGTGTGTGTGTGTGTGTGTGTGTGTGTGTGTGTGTGTGTGTGTGTGTGTGTGTACATCTATATATCTGTGTAGATACACACGTACACACACGTGCACATGTATGTATACATACATATATGTATAGTTATATTATAGATATATAAATGGTATACATAGACAAACCAGGTTATTACTTAAATTGATACAGTTCTATTGTTTTATAAATATCCATTAAATTTCATTACCTTTATACTGTTTTCCAAGCATACATTTAAAAATAGGCATATATGCCCTCCAGAGTACCACCCCCATCACTTTCAAATGTGAATGTAACATGCATATGTACACAGTACATGTAACACTGTATTTTATACATTCAGTATTTTGTGTTTATCCCATGCTAGATTATAGATAAGGTCCTTTACAAAGTTTGACACAAATTGTTTGAACAAAGTTTTACTTTTAACTATGGCTGCTGTATTTTAAATGGATTTCACAGTGCATTGAGCTGACTACAAGGCTCACAATTGCTGTATTTAAGCTTTGGCAATGGGGAATGGAATATGAATGAGAAAACGTCAACTTGAATTAGTGTAGCTAAGCTATGGGCTCACTGATGTGTGGGAAAAGTTTGACGTCAAAGTCATAATATGACTGATTTTAGTGTTGTCTGGCTAAAATATTCTTGATTTTTTTCAAGCCCGTTGTTAAATAATAATTTCTTGAAATATACATTTGTTGGAAAGAGAATATATTAATTTGTTGCCAAGGGATAGTTTTACATGGGGCAGTTTGTTTCTTGTCTAAAGTTATGCCTATAGTTATCGATCATGAAGAAGGTGATTCAGACGACAGCATGAGTAATCACACTGAGATAATGAACAAACATTTTTGAGGGAAGTACTCTTTAAAGCAGTTACTCTGACAACATTACAACAATCTGCACTGAGGTAAATTGGTAAATGAAGCTTGTGCTTTTTTGCTCTTAAAGAGGCTGTGTTCAGTATGGTACTTCGTCATTGGAAGTACTTGTGTTTACTTTTTTGGAAATGTGCCATGATGTATATCAAGGATGTAATATGCAACATGCTGATGTAACACAACCATACATTTTATTACTTATTATGTAAAATGATCTGTGCCCACAGTCATGGGGTAACTAACTTCTTTGTCACTCAACATTGCCTCATGCATTACTGTTTACTTACTAAGTGGTGTGGCCCAGGCAAAGCATACTGTTTCTAGCCCAGAAGAAAGGTTCTCATTACATCCTTATGTGGTTGTTTCTACTCATCCCTTTAATTCTGCCTCATTTAAGAAGTGATTCAGAAATGGTATAAATGTTTTTTGTTTGACTGCTTTGTTGGTTAGTACTAAGCCATATACCAGTATACTTTTATCTGCACTGATTATGTATATTCATTCAGAGTTTTAATGTAACATTGCAAACATGTTACTGGTGACATTTATTGTGAGTGTGGCATAGGCTGTCATAGTTTGTGTTTTTTGTCTATTTTTTTCCTTGCCATCATTCTGATTTGCAGGGGTTGGATTAAACACACAGCTGAAGGCAGCAACAGTTTCTGGTTTATATTTTTATAGGTTTCCTTTTTAAAAATGCAGCCCCATCTGCTAGCTGGCTGCTGCATAAAATTAAAGAGAAGAATGTTTCTTGAAGTAAAATTGCAGCAACAATTTTACTGTAAGGCATATGTCTAGAAAGTCCATTAAGCTTTCCTTAGGATTTTCCAAAAAAAATTGTCAGTCACTCTCTGTACAGGGCAGAGCAAAACTTGGAGAAAACTCTTTGTGTGCTTGTGTGTGCTTGTGTTGAGGGAAATCTCATTGTGGAACTGAAGGGACTTATAAGATAGTACATCCATCCAATCAATGCATAGTTTTAAAATTTAAAAGTGATGGCTTTCAGCTCATACACTCAAATTACTTGTGTTTAATTCCCATTGCAGTAAAATATCGAATTTTTAGACAAAATGGATTAGCTGCACCTCTTTGGTAAAGAATATTAATCCTTTCCCTGCCCCTAACCCTAACCATACATTTCACATTAGAAATATCACAGTAGATAGCTGGCCCTGGAACACACACACGTGTGTGTGTGTGTGTGTGTGTGTGTGTGTGTGTGTGTGTGTTGTGTAGAAAAGCAGGGGTCATGTGTAAATATATACAGAATGATAGCAGCATTTGCATCCACAGCAATATATTACACTATACCTCAACAAGGATCTTTAAGTAGGACAGTTTGTTAACTATTATTCATTTTCAAATTGCCATTAATTGGAATTCTTACTGATAATGTTGTCTGTATAGTACTTGAATATTCTTAGAAGGTCCATGACCTCTTTGATTTTTTTCCTGTCTGGTTTTCCAACTTACCATAACAGAATGAGACAACCTCTACTATGGTGATAAATTCCTTCCTTATAAAAAAGGATCACTGGTGTTAATTTATTTCACAGGAATCTCTGGGTGCCATGTGACAGAATAAGTCAAGTAATCCATTTGGAAACACTAGTATTACTGTGGTGTCTGATTTGTTCCTTTACTCCATTTCCTCAAGCCTTCTGGGATGTACTTGGAGAAGGTTGTCCAGTATCATCACATTGTCTTCTCACTTATGGCAGTCCTTGGTACCAGAGTTCCACATTGCTTTCACTTGGAAATCTCACAAGAGGCCTGTAGATCTGTTGCTTTGCTGATGACACCCAGCTATAGTTCTCCTTCACTTAGAGTATTTTAGTGTATATATTATTCATAAGCTGATTAAAAGCAACTTTCTGAAGATAGACTCCTCCAAGACAGAGGTCTTAGCAGCTCATGTTATTGTAAAGCTATCCTTGGCTCCCAGCAAACGACCCCTGCATAATATATGGCAGTAATAGAATACGTCTTGTGCCAAAGTTGCTAAGTGAGGCTTGATCTTTGGTAACACACTAACATATCAGAATTGGACAGCAGGTGTTGTGAAGATCTTATGCTTCCATTTGTCAAGTATCACCATGACTGAGTACGTTATTCCATCTGAAGAGCTCTAGGTTCTGACCCATGCATTTGCCTCCACATGCATGACTTTTACATTATTCTTTTCTTGGGGCTGTGTTCAGCTAGTACATAATTCTGCTACTTTGTTCTTGACAGGGACTGAATCATCATTTAATTTTATAAACAACTTATGTAAGGGCCATGATGGTACCATGCCAAACACAATATCCTAGAATTCCTTATCCCAAAGAGCTGTGTACAGGTCATCCTGTGGATTCCTAGGCATTCTCAGACAGCTTTGGAAATGTAATCCCTCTTGCATACCAGTGGTTTGCCCTGAGGCCTTATTTTCAGGGGTCATTACCACAAGTTTCCCAAACCATCTCAAATGACTCCTGTAAGTACAGATCAGTGGCTATACTCAAAGGCCATCCAAGATGGTCAAGTTTCCTACTGTTTTGTGACATGGTTTAAAGCTACACAGAGTACCCCAGAAATGCAAAGCTCTTGTGACTTCCACACATTTAGACCTGCAATTAGTGGAGGTGTATCAGTCTACATAAATAACAAATATACCTCTAGGTTGATTAAACAGGATGACACACTGGAGTTTCTCCACATCCAGATTACCACAGATAAAGTTCCATACCATATCTGAGCAAGCTATAGGTCATGCTCTATGTCCCATGAAACCCATAACTCATATTTATACCTACTGTAGAAATTCACCATTCAACCAAGTGCCATACTCAATGGGAGACTTTAATTATCTGTCTATAAACTGGGAATCCTACTCTATCTCAAATTTGAAGGCACAGAGATTACTAGACTTTGTAAACACAAACACCTTGGACCAGTTAGTGTATATGACTCCTAGAAGTACAAACATATTGGACCTGGTACTTACAGATATGGGAGAACGCTGCTCCTCTCTGGTAAGGCCAGACCACAAAGCAGTCTCCTTCAAAATAAGAATCAGTGTCAAAATGTCAAGCCCCTCCAAACTCAGATAACATAGCAGCCTTTGCAGAATTATTTACAGAAGCTATGTACAACCATATCAATGATTGCACAGAGGCTGCTGTGCCTACCAGAAGTAAGCCTAAAACTAACTCAGAAACAAACCACCATGAGAATCCATAATGTACAACAAAAGAAAACAAAAGTCATAACTAAAATTAGGAAGTGTAACACCAAAAAAGATAAAAACTATCTCATCAAAATGAAGACAGCTAAGAGGACTAACTAAGCCCAACAAAGGTAAAGATAGAATCCAAGACTAAGGCAATCATAAGGTCTTCTTTAGCTATGTCCAAAACCTCAAAGGAAGCACACAACTGTGTGATGAACTCTTGGTAAATGGAGCCACATTTATGGAACTGGGAGACATAGCAAATCCTCTGTCTGAGAAATTCAGCTCCAGCTTTAGCCACCTCTCACCTCCAGCCCATTCCAGGAAATATCATCTAACATAATCCCTCTAAACATCAGTGAGGAGAAGGTTTTAGATATGTTTTCTGAAGCCAAGAATACAGCATCAATGGGCCCTGACAATATCCCAGGATACCTCGTAAATAACCTGAAATAGGACCTTTCAAGGCCACTGATGTCACTACTCAACCATAGTCTCCGAACAGACTTTATGCCATGTGAATGGAAAACTGCAATGGTCATCTCACTTTGCTCAAGAGTGGACAATCGATGGATCCTTGGAACTGCAGACCCATTAGTCTGACAAGTTTTATTTGCAAAGCTATGGAAAGAATTATCATGGAAATGTTTAACAATGACATGGTAAACCTTCTGATATTGGACCCAAACCAGTTTGGTTTTGTCAAAGGCAGGTCATGTTTACTGAACCTGGTGGACTTCTTTGAGAAAGTCACCAAGGAAATGGAGGAGGGGGAAATGGTGCATACTGCATACCTTGACCTAGGTTAGGTATTTGATACCATACCCCACTTGGGCATGTAAACAAACTCATGGAAGTAGGCCTAAACCCCTGTGTAACTTCCTGGGTAACCAGCTGGCTTACAGACAAGACTCAGGAAGTTAGGATTGTTGAGACCTACTTCACAAAGAGGCCATTCACCAGTAGATACCTCAGGGCTCTATGCTGGGACCACTCCTATTTAGCATTTATTTTTCAGGAGTTATGTGAAGATGACTGCAAGCTATGAGCAGTCATAGAACACCCCCCTCCCCAAGATACTAACAACTTACAGGAAGGTCATAACACAAACAAATGACTGGTGCCAAATCCATGGCTTAAAATTCACTGACAAGAAATAGCACATTTTGGGAAGTCAGCCACCCAGCGGAAACTACCTCCTTGCTAAGACACCCCTAATAGGTATATGCAACAGTCAGGGATTTGGAGACTGATGTAGTTACCAACCTCCTGGCTTTTGACAAACATGTGTCAAAGATTGTAAGAAAATCATTCTGCCAGTCAACTTATGAATAAGGGCATGGCATCTAGGGCAAGAAAAGTTATCATACCACTATACTCAGCCCTCATCAGACCCATTGTTGAGTATACCTTACCAAGCACATGCAGCAATGGAGCATCCATAGAGTGTCCTTACACAAAGAATACAGGGCATAAACACTATGTCCTATGCAGATCATCTAAAAGTCCTATCTCTGTTAGACTCTGTTTCCTACAGACTACTGAGATATGATTTAAGGCATCCTTTGATACCAGTCTGATTGAACTTTTGCATATAATCAAAACAAACGGCACCAGATCTATTAGATTGAAGGATTTAAACATTGTTTGTGACGTAAATAAAGCATTTTGGAGGGAAAGGTATGGGTCTGTATTACATTGCCAAAAAACCTTGACAGTGAACACCACTTCTTCAACACGTATTCAGCAAAATTCACTTCCACGATCCAGCTGATGCATGATTTGAGAAAATAACTTGAATATATGGAGTAAAATATGTAGCTATAGAATGAGGTACAGAAAGAAGCTGAAACTAAGAGTGATTGTATAGCCAGACCAGTATATTTAAACACATCAAAAATTTATCCTGGAGCAAGACCAGCTAAGAAAGCAATCAGAATGATGCTTGCATATAACAGGCACATATTATCAGTAAAAATTATAATATAATTGAAATGGCATAATTTACAATTATTTGATGGTTTAAAAGGCATTATAAAAGAGTGATAACTCCTTTCTTGTAAGAAGTTAAATAATCAAACATAGAGATTATGCTACAGAAGTTATGTTTTAAGGAAATTAACTTTCTGAAAAATGTGAAATAAGGTCACATTTGGGATGCTGCGCTTGTTATCAATGTCACCAATGTAAAAATTTGCATAACACTTTTTCACATCTGGTAATGAAAATATCTTGTTTCTGTTTGTTATTTATTTTATTATAATATGTATGTTATTTTGAGGATTTGGTTAATTTTTGATAAGGTATACTCTTAAAGGTCTCTGTAGATGATTTAGACATAGTGATGAAAATGAGCACCATTTCTTTAATTATAGGTTATTTAAATGGTAAAGCTGGTCCAAATTGCACTGAAGATGCCAGGGGGCAAAGCTGCCCTGTATTGCTTATGGTCACCATGGTTTGGGCTTTGGATTGTATGGCCTAAATATTAAAAAGATTGAATTATATATTAAGTATCTTTTGGGACTTAAATTACCTGCTCGTTTTTCTGCTTTTTCTACTTTTGATATTTGGATGTTATACAGTGAGATTGAATGTTACAGCTGGTGTGTATATGCAGCTGCTATTTTACTTGTTTCCATGCTGGACTCAATTTAAGGGGCATATTGTGCAAGTCCATGCACCGTTTGGGTCTATGCACTGGTTTTGGGGCTGTGGAAGTGTGTATGTGTATATATATATATATATATATATATATATATATATATATATGTGTGTGTGTGTGTGTGTATGTATATATTTATATTCATGAATATATGCAGATAAATATTTAACAGGGTGATAAGGAATTTGGATTGAATGGTTTAAATAGTATTAAACCAGTTTAAAAAAAAGGATCTTCTCATTGAGAAGGTGAAACTTGTCATGTGACTGTGTTATATGATTTGAAATCTGTATAAGACATTGACTTGAATTTGTTCTGTTTTAGATACCTAAGGAAGCACTTGCTGGGAAAGGATATACTTTTTAATGTCTAATTTTAATAAAGTGATGTGATGCATTGTTCCCGAGTCATTTTTGTTTGGAGTAGTTCTTATCCCCACAAACAGAGCAGGATGCTTCTGATTCATCCACTGATCCACTGAATCAATGTCCAGTTACCCTAATAAATGTGAATGCCAAGATTTAAGTACAGTACTGTCGGAGGATAAAAAAACTAAATGTAGACCTACTGGGGCAGCAGCAGTGGCGGCTCATAAAGATTATAATTGCAGAAGAGCGTCGGTGGCAAATAAGAAAAGTTATTGAAAATGCTTAAGGTATAGTATGAGAAAGGCAGCAGCCATACTGTTTGAAAGAAGGACAACTTTGAAGATAGGAGAATGGGTCTTTCTGTTTAAGGTATTATAAAAGATTAACTTTAGGAATTGGATTATCATTCTTTATAATTCCCTCACAGTTTTTATTGGTTAAAAAAAGTAAATGCGTGAAAGGGTATACTTGAAGGTTGTGTCCTGATGCCTAATCTTTGCTTGTTATCAACAGAAGTCTTGGCTCAAAGAACTTCAGACCAGTCTAAAGAAGGTAATGGAAGTTATTCTGTATATTTGCAAATGACTGAATGCCAAAATGCTTATTGCTAAAAGGATGGAATAGATGCTATCAGTAGTAATGCAGATTTCTGATAGCTTGGCGACCATCTCTACATTAGCATATATCTGGAAAAAAAAGATAGTTCATAGTTTGTATTGTGGAACGGACCATTGAAGAGGAGTTGTAAATAGGACCTATGGAATGAAAGTTTATTATTTTCTAAATATTAAATTCTATGTGCTCTATATTTATTTATTTTATTTGTATTTATTTTCCAAGGTAATAATCCCCATTTTTTCACACACAGTCTAGGAGATGTGTCTGGTTAAGTGACTTGCTCAGAGTCACTCAGTTAGGCAATGGAGGCTGAGGGAATCAAACTTTGCACCTCTGGACCACAGGAGACATTTCGTTAACAGCTACTTAATCTTCTAAGCCAACTGCCAGACTTAGTCTTGAGTCCAGCGGAAAGTTTGGAGAAAAGGTTTTAAGTGAACAATAACAGTTTATGGGTCTATGTGCATTGACAAAAATTGCAGCAGATGGCTATTGAGTATTAAACAGCGAATGTTTGGCGTACCAAACATGTTCAACAGCAAAAAATAATTTATTGAATGGCCATAGTTGGCTAAAAAACAGGAAGTACTGTGATGCATAAGCTAAGCAAAGGAAACCTTTTTTAAATTTGCCCTATCCCACACTGTAGTGCGATCTTGGAGTTGGTTGGTATGTATAGCTGGGGGGTTGGGGGGCATAGTCCCCCCACCTTGGTTGGATACATTCCTGATGTTGGCCAACTGTGGCCATTCGATGAATTAAGCTTTTCCAGTACATTAAACTTTCTCTGTGTAACATTCGATTATTAGCCATTCGCTGTAATTTTTTTTGATGTACGAACATAGACACACAGTTTATTGCAACATGTGCGTTTACTATTAAGAAAGTGGAATGGAATAAACACTTTCTTAAAAAAAAGGAAAGCAGAATGGAAAAGTCAGTAATTTCTCTAGATGAATAAATGCAATACAAATTATTATGCTACAAGAGGCCCTGTAATTGTTCAGATGTTTACACCTGATATCCATTAGCAAATGTGTCCAGAAGTTTCACGTTTTGTGTGAGAGGTTCATCTGGAGGTAGGGATGTTGCAGGACTGGTAAAGTCAGACTTTGACTCCTAAGAGATCTGGGAGGATAGAGTTTGCCAGATTTTCAGTTGTCGCCATTGGTAGCCTCCATTGCATATATTTTGTAGGAGAGAAGGGATTGTAAGATTAAAAGGATGGAACAGGTTCACAGCAGACAAGTAAAGATTTGGAAGAAGGGTATGGAGTGACCAAAGATGATGTGGAAAGATTGGTTAATCCTTTCAGATATGACACTGTTATCTGTCTCCTCTCCAAGTCTCACCAAAAGGGATAATATGTTTGTATGGAGCTAAAAATGTGGGGTGTGGAGCAACTCTGACATGAAGCTAGGGTGCAGGATGCTACAGTGCAAGAGGTGGAACATGATGTGCTCTCAGTATGCAGAACTTAGTATACAAGAAGGGTTAAATCAAAGATTTTTTTTTCTGTTCTGGGGAACATAATGCATTCTCACTGTGCAGAACTTAGAAGAAGAGTTAAACCAAAGATTTTGTTTTTTGTTTCCTGTTATGGGAGGAGCTTAGTAGACAACAAAGGTTCCCAAAATCCACTCCCTGAAAAATGGCTTTTAAGCAGTTAAATATAGCTGAAAAGGCATAATTGGTGAGGGAAAACATTTTAGACCACTTGCAGGATATAACTATAAAGTTGAGGGGAAGTGAAGTAGTGGAAGATGGCAAAAGTGAGGTTAAGTGTGGTAAAAAATATAAAAGATTAAATAAGCTATGATAAAGTAATACAACTGAGAACATGAATAAGAAGGTGGAATTTTCATCCAAGGAGTGAAGGACAGAAAGGTCAGTATTTTTATTCCTGTATATGCCACAGCACTTTTGCAGGTCATGAAAACTGGGAGCAAGAAAGTGTTGGTGATGTAGAGTGTAGAATAGTTGAAATGGATATATTTCACGTTTTGGGAATGCCTAGAGTTTAAAGTATAATGGGATGACTCCGTAAAGGAAAGGAAAGACATCTTTGGAGCATGGTAACTAGAGACGGGAGATATAAACTACTCATAATTTGGGGAAAGGCCAATGTTTAGAAAGACATGGAGAAATTATTGATACTATGGTTTGGAGGAATGTTTTGTACTATAATTGCGAAAGTGAAATATGTGTAGATGCAAGAAAGATAAAGAAAAACAGTTCTGTTGTGTATACAAGAGAGGATATTTGCATCCTAGTTTAACAAAAAGAAGAAGGAGTGTGTTAAGGTTAAGCTGAGGAGAACTGGAGACAGATATTGTTGTTTGTACCCTTACATTACATTTAGTCAGAAACAGATACTGTTGTTCTGTACCTTTACATTACATTTAGTCAGAAACAGATACTGTTGTTCTGTACCTTTACATTACATTTAGTCAGAAACAGATACTGTTGTTCTGTACCTTTACATTACATTTAGTCAGAAACAAATACTGTTGTTCTGTATCTTTACATTACATTTAGTCAGAAACAGATACTGTTGTTCTGTACCTTTACATTACATTTACTCTGTGGTAGAAAGAGACAGTAGGCCTACTCACTCTGCTCATTAAGTGCACTTCACCTTCTAACTTCCCTCCATCCCTGCCTCTCCTACTGTTACATACCCTCTGAAATGACTCTGTGAATATCCTTTCCAGCACCCATTCAGGATATACATCTATACATCCCATGGCTTTACAGTGCCTCTGTGATATAGTTTGCAGCCAGTAGTCCCTACAATATGCCCCATGGGCTTCCTCCTGCCTCCTCTGCCACTTCACATCTCCATGACGTCATCTTATGCACTAATGTCATAACATCTTGACTGTTCTAGTGTCAGCAGAGATGAGTGGTAACAACCCCACAATAATCAGTGAAAATATTTAAATATCAGCACTATTAAAACGAGAAGTTGGCAGAATAAGAATGTGAATTAACAGCATTTTTTAAGTAAAAGAAGTGTGTATTTCAAATTACCGTCTTTATTTATCAATTGTAATCATAACTCTCAACTGTAAAACTTTTTGCAGAATGTCCAGATGTTTGCCTCATATTTTTCGTCTGTTCCTCATAAAAAATTTGCTTTTTTTGATAAATTACTGGGATGATCTAAAGATTAAAGTCACTAAATAATGACATTCCTTTGAGTTTCAGACTTCATATCTTTCAGAAAATGCATGCTAACACAAATTCTGTTATTCTAGTGACTTTCTAAGTTTATAAGAGCAATATTTAAAATGTGCCCCTATTTCTGTGCATTTTCCCCCATATGTCAGGCTTTGTCCAGATGTCTTGTACTAAGAGGTTGAGAGGTATGAGTGTAACCTATCATCTTCTTCCAGAGTCACCAGTTTTAGATGGGGCAGAACACAATTTTGCACCAAAATTGGAGACATCACTGAAAATCAGGATTAGTTAAAAAGTATGACTGAACCTCTCTTTGTGTCATTTGCAAAGAGGTCAGTTCTGTTTTGTGTTCCTCAGATATGTTTCCGATCAACACATTAGAAAGTAATGGACAAAGGACAGACCCTACAGTATTCTACTACCTGCCTTCCTAATTCTTGATATTGTACCTCTCTCCTTAGTCCACTGTGTCCTCCTATACAGCATGCAGATGTCCATTTCTTCCTTCATGGGGCTTCTTGTAACCCATCCAGTTTATCTGCCAGTCTTCAATGCCTGACTAGATCAAAGGTCTTCCTGATGTCACATGTAGGCCATGTTTGGTGACATTCCCCTGTCAAGCTCATGTCTAACCCAGTTTTAAAATTGGATCCGGCTTGACTGATAGTTTCTTTTGGTCATGAATTTTGGTTGTTGTCCTGCAGATTGTTATCCTCTAGAAATGCTACTAGTTTTCCTTTCAGGATCTTCAATGACTTTCCCTGCTACCATTGCTAAGACAATAGGCCCATAGTTGCATGGAATTTCCCTACCTACTCCTCCCCTTGAGTGACAGTGTTATATTTGCTGTCTAGCAGTCCTCATGTATTTCTGTCAAAGCCCATGATCTTCTGAAGATCTCCCTCAGGTTCTGCCAGCCAACTGGCTAGAATTCTGGTTAGTCCATGTAGTTATTCTGCTTTGTGTTCCTTTAAGGCAGACATTTCCATTTCTGTCTCCTACTCTAGTGTATGTCCTCTATTCTTTCCATTATATACTCCCCCGGATTCACTATCCTTCTGTGCAGGACTAGCTTAGTCCTGCATGGAAGCGTCCGTTTAGGAGCAGGACGGCCGCCATGCATATCAATGAAGGCGCACTGCCTGAGCTCTTAAATGGACACGGAGCGTGTATGAGTGCAGGGGGAATGTCTGAGAGCAGAGCTCTCAGAATATACATGCCCCTACAATCAAGAACAGCAGTACAGGAATAAGAATGAGCAAGACTGCTCATAGGTGTTCACATACCCCCAGCAACATCCCCACAAGTTTATAAGAGCAATATTTAAAACATGAAATATAAAGATGTTCTTCGTGTTTCACTGTTGCAGTCATCACACTTGGGTTATCTGCCTGCAGGTAGCCTTCAGTCGGCCCGAATACAAGAGTCTTGGGATTTCTACATTGGATGCTGTCGCCTCTTCCATGACGTCAGGTCGTCATGGGTATAAAACATGCAGCCGATGCCATTAAATCAGCTTTTCTTGCCGTGTGGGAGCCCGAAGCAGAAGCAGTTCACAAGTGCCAGTCGGCCACTTCCTGAAATTTTCATTTTTCGAGTTTCAAACCTGAAGTCTTCTAAAGCTAAGTACCCCGTTGGGGATCCTTTTTTCTTGCTCTAACCGATGTCATAAAAAGTTAACAATTGTCTTGCCTGTGGAAAGCAAATACGTCACAGAGATTTTTATTCTTACTGCATCACCTGTTTAGGCACAGACCATGACGTTCCTCGCTGTAGGTTTTGTGCCTTGTTTACCACCCAAACTATTCATCGTCAGGCTATCTTTGTCACAAAATTCTTTTTGCTCTTGTTCTCCATATTCCAAAATGGCTTTGATAAGCCATCTGACTACCGATCTTCTGAAAAAAACATAAGGATAAAGACAGAGACAGACCGCATAGGTCCAAAACTGCCGATGACGCTTCTGTTAAGCTAGTCGCCAGTCTGTCGGTACTCAGTGAGGCACTTTTGCAGCCCCTGATACACTTCTACAGATCTGCAGGCCACTGCTGAGACACATTCGGAGTCTGGTATTCCGCGAGATGCTTCTTTGAACCTGAAACCTGTGGATGTCTCTACCTTGGATGGGTCTGGAGCCTCTGTGCAGGCTCTGGCTTCTGATGGTGTATTCCGACCTTCTGATGTTTGCATTAAACTGAATGCTTCATTTCTGACTAAAATGTCCAAGTTTCTCAGGCCCAAAGTTTGTACTATGCCTAGAAAACAGACTACCAAAGCACATGCTTAAGCCCCCTTGCCACAGGAACAAATGCTTAGAATGGCTGAAGACCTTATAACTTTAATTAGGGAAAGCCAGCCTTCCCCCTCTAAAAGACAAAGAATTGATTTTCCTTCTGATTCTACAGACCATGAGTCTGATGACTCTGATCCCTCTGATTACCAGGACATTCCCTTATCTACCTATGAGAATTCAGATGCAGAGGATTCCATTCCCTCTGCCTCCCCTCCAGAGGACTTTTCTTTTGGTGAAACCTTGCATAAGGGAGCATTTCCACTGGGAATGCCAGGACTACCCTCAGTCCAAAAAGAGACGCAGAGAATTTTTAGACTTGCCTCAGAACAGGCCTCTAGCTATACCCCCTGTCCTGGACATTGTAGATGATGTCTTCATGGAATCCATTCTTACTCCTGATACATTACCACCAGCTCCTAGAAAGCCTGATAGGTACTACAGAGTACCTGACTCTCACAAATTTCTCTTTAAAAATCCCCACTGCAGATCCAGAGACTATTTTCCAGGGACCTAGAGGCATTAAGGCTATTGCAGCCAAAAACCCTACCCCTCCGGACAGGGATTCTAGATCTTTAGACAGATAGGGTATGAAGGTATATACCTTTGCAACTCTTACCATCAAGGCTTTGAATTGCCAGTTTCACATGCTGAAGTACCAGAAGCATATTATGGAACTTATTTCTTCTTCTTCTTTCGGCTTTTCCCGGTTAGGGGTCGCCACAGCAGATCATCTGTCTGCTCATGATTGGCAGTGGAGTTTTACAGTGCCGAGTTGCTAGCCTGACGCCCAACCTTCCACAGAAGGCACACACACATGCACACACTCACACCTAGGGCCAATTTAGATTGTCCAATCCACCTACTGCATGTCTTTGTGATGTGTGAGGACCCGGAGGAACCCACGCGACCACAGGGAGGACATGCAGACTCCACACAGAAGGCACCCCAGCCGAGAATCAAACCGGAGAACCTCTTGCTGTGAGGTGGCAATGCTAACCGCTGCACAAACAAAAAAATGTTGTTACTTCCAGATTGCACAGAAAATAAAGATTTACAAGAGATATTGCATTCTGCAAACCAAGTTAGTAAACATACAGTGTGGTTTTGATGCCTTAGAAGCATCTTGCAGAGCTGCTTTCACTGGGTCTGTACTGAGAAGGCATGCTTGGCTGAAGGAGCAAATCTTGCCAGACCATGTCAAAGCAAAATTACTAGATGCTACATTAAACCAGGAAAATCTATTTGGCGCAAAAGCAGAAGTTCTTAAAAAGATGGAGGAAAAAGCTAAAGCTATGCAAACTGTTAAAAATTTCTTACATGTGCAACCACCTAGATTCAGTAGGCATTGTCTTTCTAAAAACTGGTCTTTTCCAGTCCCTCTCAGGCATTCTCAGTCCAAACCCAGGGGCAACAGACCACCAAGACTACAGTCTCAGGGTATGCAGAGATCTAAACAATGAAGTGCTCCCTCCTCTAAAACAGGGAGTGGTAAGCCACCCTCTTATGGAAAAAGTTCACAATGACTTGTCTATCTTGCTTCCCAATAAGGCCCAAGTACTTTCACCCCGAAGAGGAAAACTCACCCTGCATGCAAAAAATTGGATGTCCATTACCCAGGACCGATGGGTCCTAAACATTGTATCCCAGGGATACAGATTCCACTTCCACTGACTGCCAACCCCAAGCGGGTTGCCAGACCTTCCTCTAAGCCAGTGGGCAGAGGCTCAAAAGCAAGTACTTTCTCTTCTCAGTATCAGGGCTATTAAACCTGTGCCAATAAAGCAAAGGGACAGGGTTTCTACTCCAGACTGTTTCTGGTGCCCAGAAAAGGGGGCTGTTGGCACCCTATCCTAGATCTGTCAATTCTCAACACCTTCTTGGTGGTCCCAAAATTCAAAATGCTGACTCTTCATTAGCTTCTTCCTATGCTATCCAAGGATGCCTAGCTAGTCACCCTAGACTTAAAAGAAGCTTATCTGCACATCTCCATAAGGGAATCTTGCAGGAAATATCAACATTTAAGGGCAGGCTGTATGCACTATCAGTTCTCCGCACTTCCCTTTGGCTTATCTACTGCACCCAGGGTATTCACAAAGTGCCTGGCTCCAACTATTGCATACTGCAGGCAGAGAAATATTCAAATTTACCCATACTTGGATGATTGCCTGATTCAGGCAGACAGTCAGGAATTGCTACTTCAGCACCTGTCATTTGTAAAGAGACTTCTAACTTCTCTGGGGTACACCATCAACGAAAGGAAATCATAACTGGAGCCCAGCGAAAAAATTGTATTCCTGGGAGCAAGCTTGAACACAACTTCCCAGATGTCATTCCTAATGCCAGAAAAACAGGTTTATTTGATAAACTACTTCAAACTAATGGCCACCAAAACCCAGCTATCTGCAAGAAAAATTATGCAAGTCCTAGAGTTCATGGCTTCATGCATTCGTCTAATTCCATATGCAAGACTGCATATGAGGAAACTTCAGTGGTACTTAAAAAGTCTCTGGTGTCAACATTCTCAGGACCTGGAAACACTGGTTCCTATCATTCATTGTCTAAGGGCAGAGTTCCTTTGGTGGGCAGAGGCTTGCAACCACAGCAAGGGACTTCCTTTCACTCAATCCCTCACCACCCAAACCCTGACAACAGATGCATCAGACTATGCGTGGGGAGCTCACATGGCAGGCAAATCCATTCAAGGCAAATGGAGCCCAGGACAAATTCCCCTGCATATTAATAAAAAAGAAATGTTAGCTGTACAGAATGCTCTGACAGCCTTCAAATACCTTATCCTTCCAGGACAACTCCGGATAAAGACAGACAACACCACAGTTATGTGGTACAAAAACAAGCAGGGGGGAACTCATTCCTACTCACTCTGCAGGTTAGCCATGGCCCTGTGAAACACAGCCTTGAGCAACCAAGTGCACCTGCAAGCTCAATTCCTGCCAGGCAAACAAAATTAACTGGCAGATGACTTAAGCAGAAATCTGCTGTACCCACATAAGTGGAAGCTGGACCCCAACTCATTCAAACTTCTAATCCACAGGTGGAGGACTCCAGAGGTGGACCTCTTTGCCTCCCCCCTAAGCCATCAATTAAGCAAATTGTGCACCAGAAATCCCCACAGCCAAGCATGGAAAGTGGATGCCCTATCCTTTACATGGGAAAAACTCTCAATTTATGCCTTTTACCCTCTGCCCCTCCTCTCAAAAGTACTACTCAAGATCAAATAGGACAGGCCAAGGAAAATCCATATTGCCCCAGACTGGCCACACCAGCACTGGCACCCACTCCTACGCAGTCTGACAGCAGTGCCACCCTTGCACATACATCAGACCCCCTCCCTGCTGTCGCAGAAGGACGGACAGGTTTTGCATCCACAGCTGTGAACCCTGAACCTTGCAGCCTGGCTTATTCCATGAATACACCACCAGCAGCTCTCAGCAAACAGGTGATGGATGTCATCCTTGAGGCCAAGTACTAGGAAATCCTATTCAGAAAAGTGGAAAAGATATTGTTCTTGGAGCTAGTCTCAAGAAAGGAACACAGCTGTGCCCACCTTACCTCAAATACTGGATTACCTAGCAGAACTTCTCCACAAAGGCCTATCCTTCTCATATGTTAAAATTCATGCCTCTGCCATCTCAGCTCATTACAATACTGAGCCACCTCTATTTTTACACCCTCTCATCAAACAGTTCCTGAGAGGAGCTAATAATTTAAGGCCCCCAAGGAGAGCTCCCACCCCTGCCTGGGACCTTAACTTTGTACTAGAGAAGCTCACGCGTCCCCCTTTTGAGCGTGCTGCTGCAGCAGAGTTAAAATTCCTCTCTTGGAAATCAGCCTTACCTCTAGCCATCACTTCAGCAAGAAGAGTGTCCACATTACAGGCACTAATGGCTGTGGAATCCTTCATTATTTTCCATGCAGACAGGGTTTCCCTCAGGACTAACGCATCATTTATACCCAAGGTGGTATCCAGCGCGGCTCTAAACCAATCCATCCATTTACCAACCTTTTTCCCTAATCCTCAGAATAAAGAGGAAAGGATTCTGCACTCCTTGGACGTGTACAGACAGCTCAGGTTCTACCTTAACAGAACTAAACCTTTCAGAAAATCTGACCAGCTGCTAGTCAGCTTTGCTACAGGGGCAGAGGGCAAAGCCATTTCAAAGCAAACCATTTCCATATGGATAGCACACTGCATCCATTTCTGTTACAAACACCATGGAAAACCTACCCCACAGGGGATCAGAACTCATTCCACTAGGGCTACCTCAACCTTTACAGCATTTCTCAGTGGAGTCCCTACCAGGAATATCCTGGGAGCTGCAACCTGGAGTTCAGTACACACCTTTACCAAGCATTACCACTTACCTATTTTTTCTAAATCCAGAGCTGGATTTGTCACAGCAGTCTTACAAGGCCTGATAGCCAGCTCCAATACTTCTTGACTGCCTTCACCCTTCCTCAGCTTTGAGAATCAACCCAAGTGTGATGACTGCAATAGTGAAACACAAAGAATATAATACAGTTGTGTACACTTACTATAAATGTAGATGTTCGAGTGTATTCACTGTTGCAGTCCTAGTTACACTCCCTCCAGCCCCTTGACTGTTCTATTCTTTCTACCTATCCTCTTTCTGGCCATATCTTATGACAGTGGTATTTACTTTTTACCGAAGGTGTTCCACACCATGTAATTACTTCCTATTTTGGGGGCCCCTGACATCTGGAGCAAGAAAAACTGATGCAATGGCATCAGCTGCATGTTTTATACCCATGACAATCTGACGTCATGGAAGAGGCAACAGCATCCGATGCAGAAATCCCAAGACTCTGGTATTTGGGCCGACTGAGGGCTACCTGCAGGCAGATAACCCAAGTGTGATGACTGCAACAGTGAATACACTCGAGCATCTACATTTATGGTAAGTGTACAAAACTGTACTTTATTTTTTTTTTTATGAGTCTGTTCTGCCTCCCTCTCCCAAAGACCCTCTCCTATGATAAAAACAACTTCAAAGTCTATAGTCAAACCAACTCACCTATAGAAATGGTCCCCTCTGCCAAACTACTTGGCATTACTGTAGATGAACATCTCAAGTTTGATATTCATATTCAACAAAATATTAAGAAAACCCACCAAAAGCTAGGTATGCTGTATAGGAATAATCGCTTCCTCTCCTACTCTACCAGGCAAACTCTGGCCTCAACTTATCTTCTTCCTTCCTTATTATACGGAGCCCCTCTCCTAACCATCCTGTCCTCCTCTATCACCTTTAAACTAAAAAACTGCTACAACAAAATCTCTAAATTTGCCTCTAAATCTAAAAATACCACCCATCACTGCCTAACCCTACAATCCCTGAAATGGCTTGAACTCCCAAACTACCTAGACTATTTCCAACTCACTACTGCACATAGACTCATATTTCACCCAACAAAATGTCCTGCTCTAACTAACACCCTTCCCCCTTATACACCCAACAAAGCTCTCAGATCTAAAAATCAGAACATAATTACTATCCATAAACCTAAACGTCTTGCTGGCCAACTTCTCCTATCTTTCTCACTAGGCAATAAATGGAATTCCTTCCCTCCACACTAAGAACCATACCAAACTCAGAAAACTTCAAAACCCAACTATTAAAACACATGTTCACTAAATGGAAATGTACCTGCTTTCACCCAACATAATCTAAGGGGGTTCTTGCTCTAGTTCCCAAGCTCTACAACTCTCATAGTTATCTTCCTATGAGCCTATCTAAGCTCTCAACAATTTCTGTAGCTTCTCTCTAAGCTCTCACCTCCTACAGCTACCCTCACACAGCCCAACCTTGTAAATATTATAAATAGCATTCTACTGTTGATGTGTGTATGTAAATCATATTTACATTTTCTTAAAAGGTTTGTATGTAAACTGTTTCCACACCTAACCCATATCTGTTTTCCTCAAATGAAACTGGGTGATCCCTACCTTCAAGCTTAATGAATTTGTTAACTATGCATGATATTGAATGCTTTTATTAGTAACTATTCTACATAAGATCTTTAATATTAACTATTATTTGTATCTGAATTGTATAATGCATCTTGGATCTTTTCCCCCCGGGCCTCCAATGAAAATGGGTCAGTTCGGCCCAGTGGACTTCCCCAGAAATCAAATTGCAAATAAATAAATAAAATAATGAAACAGATGAAATTTAACTGTAGTTGCGTGGGTTTGCCCATCACTTAGCTACGTTTAATGCAGCTTAAATGGCACAAGAGGATAAAACGCAATATATATGCAAATGAAGTAGTACTGCAATAGTGTAGAGGGCAGAGCATTTGCCTTATGCGCAGTCATGTCTGGTTCGAGTTCCACTCCAATACATTCCATTTTCCATGTCAAATCACTTTATGACCAATATTTTCTGTTGCATAATCTACTAAATAACACATACTTGTGAACTGGAGTACTGCATTAAATGCAGATGTGAGGTGTCATTCTGATAATGTTGTAAAGTCCACAGATAATCACAAGTGCCCCATACAGTGTATGTACACAGGAATCAGGGATACAAATGGAAGGTAAAATGTATAATGAATGATAAATCCATACAGTTTTCAAATCCTCCCAGCTTCCCAAGAACCATTAGACATGACTGTCTAAATTCATGACTGTCTAAATTAGTGTGGTGGTAAACAGGAGTAAGCACTAGTAAGCAAGAGTAAGCATATTTAAGCAGTAGTAAGTGGGAGTAAGCATATTTTAAGCAGTAGTAAGTGAGAGTAAGCATATTTAAGCAGTAGTAAGTGGGAGTAAGCATATTTAAGCAGTAGTAAGCTAGTTTAAGCCCGTATGGGGGTAAGCAATGAGCACACAGGTTAAGCGATATTGCAGCTAACTCTCTGTAAGCATATTTAACCTGAGATTAGCATTGCTTACCTTCATGCAAACCCATGCAAGCCCGCTTACAAATGCTTAAAAGTACCTTAATCATGCTGTATGCATCAGCCGCTGTTCTGGCCAGAAACAAAATGAACAGCCTTTGCAGGTCTTGAACCCAGAACCCCATACACTACAGTCACAGTAGTTAACCACTAAGCCATCACAACAGTATATAAGATTGAGGTATCACCAAACAGATCCTCACTATAGGAAATTCAAACTGGACATGTGAAAGGAATCTATATTTATGTTGTATAACCTACTACATAACATAAATATGTGAACTGGAGTACTGCATTAAGCCCAGATGTGAGGTGTCATTGTATTAAGTGTTGAAATCCTCTACTAAACACAAGGACCCCATAGAGTGTATGTACACATGAATCATGGATACCAAACACATATATAACATGTAATAAGTAATAAATTAATGCCAAAAAGGTAATATAATACACATTAAAAATTAAGCAACGCTAAGCATTGAACAGCTTAGTAGGTGTAAGCAATGTGTAGGCCAGCTAAATCAGTTTGCCCATTGGTATACCTATTTAAGCAATGCCAGCCTTAGGTAAGCAGGTGTGCCCATAACTTAGCATTTTCAAAACCATCCAATCATGGCAAAGTGTGGGAAACCAGCCATATTTAAACCCAACAGGCAGGAATACATCTCATAACTGGTTGCAGCTTCCTCCTGTAGGCACTATGTCTGGTATGGGAGAGGGTGTGCGCTTTTGGGCACAGCGCTGGGGCATCCAGGAGTCCAAAGTCATGGCAGGACTCCTTGTGAAAGACCATGACCAGAGACTGCTGCAGGGCCAGTACCAGGATTCCTAATACAAAACAGAAGCCTGGGACCATCTCGCCCGTGACTTCACCAGTGACACTGGCATACTCTGAACTGGTGAGTAGGTCAGGCATCACTATGCCAACCTGAAGCAGAGAAAGGGGGATCTCTTGGATCAGTGGATCCAAGTAGATAGGAGGACAGTGATGTTCCATCCGTGTGTAAGTATCAGTCCACTACCTGTTTAATGATTGCCAGCTCATGTATATTATGGATAGGTATGGCTAAGTATTTCTCTTATGTCTTTCACAGTGGCAGATGAGTGGGCTGTGAACCAGGAAGCCCATGCCTGTAGGTTGCAGCAGTTGTGACATGAGGCAGGTTAGTAATACTCTTGCATGTACTGTCACAGGAAATAAATTTAAAAGTAGTAGTAAGTGAATTGCCTGTATAAAATCTGTATTGTTTAAGGCATGTACTTCATACACCAGAGAATATGGCAGGAAGAATCTCATATAGGTTGTATGTAAATAAAAGCATAATAGCCTGACAATATGGGTATAACTGCTGGACTGCATGTGTTTACTCTGGTATCATAGGTAATGTAGAGTTGCAATCTCTTAATAGTACTGTTGTATTAAGCACTGTTGCCCACACTGTGCTACATAAATAAAATGTGTAGGAATGTCTGTATATGACTGTTGTAATCCCAAGAGGTCATATACTACAACTGAGAGAGACTTAGACAAAAACAGTGAAAAGACAAAAGACAAAATCCAAATATCACACTCAACTGAGATGTGAACTGTTTTATTTTTAGCACACACAGCCATGGTTCAAATCCTGGGAGTGGTAGTAGGCTGTATGCAGAATCATACCCCACAACTGTACAGAAATGTCTAGAATGTCCAGTAAATTGGCCCATATCTGCTGTCTGTCACCCTGTCCCCCTGGCAAATCAGTGGGATGATCACAGATGTTTAGGCAGCAAACAAGAAATACAACAGAAATACAACAATAAGTACAAAGAAAATATGAGAACAAACCAATCACTCTAGCAACTCCCCAAAATGTTATGAGAGTAATAAGCCAAATATGTTCCATCTATACCCCATATTGTCAAGCTGTGACCAGAGTGTGTACAGTAACAGAGTGAGATGTATGTGCATAATACTAATGTGGAATCCGGTAATTTGTGTGGCAACATTCAGGTAGTGCTAACACACATTGCTCCCACAAGTCTGTCAGATACGAACACTGTGCCTAGAAATAAAAGATTGATATCCTATACCAGTACTGTTTACTCTGGTATTGTATGGCATTGTTAGTGTTGCAGTTGCTCTGAATAGTAAGGTACTACTTATCACTGTCACCCACACTGTGCTTCATAATAAAACTGTCTAGGAAATCCTTTATAAGAGTGTTGTAATTATAAGGTTAGAATGTAAAACCACAGGGGAATTATAGACAGAAATCAGACAACAGATACACAGCAATATCTATATAGCACACTCAAATGTGATGGATGGTGTTTTATTTTTAGCAGACATAGCCATGGTTCGAATACTGGGAGTGGTAGTAAGCTGTATGCAGAATCATACCTCACAAGTGTACAGAATAGTCCAGAATGTCCAGTTAATTGGCCCATATCTGCCGGCTGTTACCCTGTCCCCCTGCCATATCTGTGTGCTAATCTCTGACATGTAGGTAGCATGTCATGTCATATAACTGATTGTCAGGCCAGTACATATTTGGAAAATGTCACTGAAAAGAAACCTGTCATTGTACAATTCACTAAAGGTTTAAGTGGGCAATAGTCGAAATATGTCCCGGTTCACCTGCATGTGGTCAAGACATGCCTCAATAAAGGTTTAAGTGGGCAATAGTCGAAATATGTCCCGGTTCGCCTGCATGTGGTCAAGACATGCCCAGAGTGTGTGCAATAAGAGATGTACAGGTATGTACATAACATCAACCTGGAATCTGGGAATATGTGTAGAAGCAGTTAGGTAGTGTTAACAAACAATACCTCCACAGGTATACCAGATAAGAGGTGTATACTGCAGATAAAACTCAGTTCATGCATATAGATGTCTACATCCATACCACTGTCCAAACTAAGGTGATAGAGTAGTGCATTAATACCTGTAAGGTACAGATCACAGCACTGACTAGGAAAGTCAAGAGAACTACAGGAATATACTAGTTGTTAATTGACATGTTTCTGTCCACCCCACCATATTTGCAACAATAAACTAAATATACAACTCAATCGGTATGTGCTGCATTAAATCTACTGTTGGGACATATGTCCAATTGTTTGATAATTATTTTAATTTGTTTTGTGTTTATATCACGTTATCAGAAGATGAAAATAACAAATGCTATTTCATCAGCTCCAAAACATCTAAACATGAAAGTATCGAACATTCAGAACAGCAAATTTTTTCCCATGGAAAAAATTCGCTGCTCCGAAACACATACACACAACACAAGCACATCAAACAAACAGCAACCACACACATACACTTAAATTCCTACATCTAGTGCTACACTAAACATACACTACTATCTACCCACTTACCTTAACCCAAACCCTAACCCTAAGGTCCGTCACTATCGCACACTCACCTAACCCACGCCCTAACCCTAACTCACTTAAACCACCCCTAACCATAAAGTCTGTCACTATCGCACACACTCCTAACCCGCGCCCTAACTCTAACTCACTTAACCCACCCCTAACCCTAACGTACAAACAATCACACACTTACCTGAACCCGACCCCTAACTTTCCACCACAGCGCTAAGAATAGCGAAGCCACAGAAACGGCCAACCAATTTCTTTACTGAGGAAAGAATTCGCTGTTCTGCAGCTTCACTATTCTTAGCATTCGCTGAATAGTGTTCGATATCAGAACATTCAAAGTGTTAATACTTTGATGTTCTGATATAGACCCTTTGTTTCTATGCATGTGCCATGTTGAAATACTCCCACATTGGTGGCATGCTGCCATCAGTTTACCTGCATGCTGTTGTAATGGCCACTGTAGTTCCATATATGCATGTGTTCTGTTTGCTATGCAACTGTTTCATATCTGATGTTTGGGTTAATGGGAATATCTATGCATGCTGTTATGCCTAATCCTGGAATGTTTTGACTATTACTGACCCACATGTGTTGGAAAATGTAAACACCATAGCACATTTGGGAAGGCCGGTCCCAGCAGACCCACCTGTCCCAACTAAGCTGGCCGTGGCACTGGGCACCAGCATGCTTGGGGCCCACACAGGGACCTCCTTGCCCATTGGTCCTGCACCACCTTCTGGTGGAACTGCCCCAGGGGATGGGACTCACCAACCCACCTGCGAGCAGGTGCAGACAGGACACCCTTCGCCAGGTCCGGGGTGTGGTGTGTAGTGAGCTCTGCAGGGAGTTCAGAGATCTGCTACTCCAGCTTGAGGGCCACATGTCACAACTAGAGGGTTGGCCTGGCCCTCCTACTCAGCCCCCTGCACAGCCACCTTCAGGGCTGTGAAGGTGCAGTGGTAACTGCCCATGGGTGGGGACCTCAGTTCCACTGTTTCCACTAGGGGGCTCATGGGCTTCTGATTTCCAAACACCCCTCCCCATCAAGGAGTTTACCCCCCACATGTGTCATATACCACCCGTGTATGCGTCTTGTCTGTTAACCTACCCAACCTACCTCCCCAAATATACCTACTATCTCTCCCCAACATCCCACTCTCACCTGAAAAAAAAGGGCAATCTGTTCCCCCCAAATAAATCTCGCCCCATACATAGCTGTCCATTTTGCAGACGTGTCCACTTGACACATATAATTTGGTGTAATTGGCTTCACAACATATTATTGTTGTCCTCACCCCTCTCTCAGGAGTTTGAGTGTCCAAATCTATCTCCAAATTCAGTGTATATGCACAGCTGTTGCTGTAGAAGAAATGGGCAGTATGGACCTTCCCTACAATTGTCCTGCACATCCCTAGCTATTTTCCCTACTGTCTTTCCCTGTTTGTGCCCCTTTTTCACCACTTTTCTATCAACCCTTTTTCTTTTATTTTAAAGAAATTAGTGTGGGGGTAAGCGGGATTAAGCACTTTTAAGCAGCAGTAAACGGGTTTAAGCCTGTTTGCGTGGGGGTAAGCAAGGCCTACACAGGTTAAGAAACCGAGAAGCTATATCAGTATAAGAAACTGTAACCAGAAGTTAGTAATGCTTACCTCCTCACAAACCCATGCAAACCCGCTTACAGCTGCTTAAAAGTGCCTTAATCACTCTGTATCCAATGGCCCTTGTTCTGCCCAGCAAAAAAATAAACAGCCTTTGCAAGGCTCGAACCTTGGACCCTGCACACCATAGCCAAAGGAATTTATCATTAAGCCATGTCAGATATACGTAACCTTGATGTTTTCACAAACATATCCTACAGCACAGTCATTCAACAGTACAGGAAATCTATAAACATGTAGATGTGTGTGTGTGTGTGTGTGTGTGTGTGTGTGTGTGTGTGTGTGTGTGTGTGTGTGTGTGTGTGTGTGTGTGCGCACGTGTGTATATATTCATATCTCAATAGATATCTTAATGCAACTCAGCTCTAACCAAACATGTGACTAATTAGCATCCTCATTTAAACAGTTGCCTCACTGCAGGCAACTGTTTTTGACTTGAAAAAGCTTGGCATTCTCCAAGCGGAAAGCCTGATGTTTTTTTTTTGCTGTTTTTGGATTTTTTTTTTTTTCTGATTTTTTTGCTGCTTTGTTTGCTGTGTCTTTTTTCCCCACTTGGCAACTTTTCCCCACTTGGCTTTTTTCACGGACTTTTTCGAACTTTTGTCTTGGAATTACTTCTCTTGGATCTATCTATCTATCTATATATATATATATATATATATATATATATATATATATATATATATATATATATATATATATATATATATATATATATATATATATATATATATATATATATATATATATATAAATATATATAAAAAAATCTCTCTCTCTCTATAAATATATATATATATATATATATATATATATATATATATATATATATATTTATATATATATATATATATATATATATATATATATATATATGTGTGTATGTATTTATATATATATAAGCAGATATATATCTATAGATATAAATGTTGTTTGTAAAAACTGTACATTCCTTTCATTGTGTATGTGTTT
The DNA here is from genome assembly GCF_019279795.1 of Protopterus annectens. NCBI lineage: Eukaryota > Metazoa > Chordata > Ceratodontiformes > Protopteridae > Protopterus > Protopterus annectens. Next base: position 139,914,440 of record NC_056737.1, on the reverse strand, counting down.
GTAATGGTTAAAGCATGATGCCAGATTTTTTCCTTTACGGAATGAAAATAAACATCTATCTGGTAATATAGCTGATAATTCTGGTAAATTTAGTAAAATATTCCAGTTCCTCTGGACACTGTTGATGAGTACATCTGAGTTCCTAGCATATGTTGTTACGAACCTGATTGGCTGTGTGGTCCCCTGATCCCTAGGCTTGTAGGTTAATAAATCCTGCCTCGATAAGTTGTTTGCCCAATTGCTGGCCCGCAGAACATGTCCCATGGGATATCCCCTAACACGAAATCTATTAGTGAGATCGCATCTGTGTTCTTGAAAAGTATCCTCTTTGGAACAGATGCGCCTCATACGTATGAACTGCGATTTGGGTATATTTTTAACAATATGTGGAGGATGAAAGCTGGATGCGTGAAGGACCGTGTTGTATTCAGGATATTTCCTGAAGACCTGTGTACTTAGGGTATCATGCTTTGTACAAACATACTCTGAAACATCAAACTGCCAGATTTTCTTTTATTGTGATTGATTTGGTCAAGGGTATTAAATTTAATAAAACAGGATGGCACTCTATGTTGGATACCAAAAAAAGAAATGGATTACAAAATTAGGTGCACTTTTTTCACCTGGACTAAATGAGCAATTTTGAAATGAACCAATTAGTTTAGTTCATACTACTATTTAAATTGTAACATCAGTTTATTTCTGTTTGTCACTGAAGAAGGCTGTGCTTTTTGCCATCCGAAACCGGTCTGATTTGATGTTACTATAAGGAATCTATCAATAAAGGATTTTATCGGATCTGCTATGTGGTTGCTGGCTTCGTTTTGCTGTTTGGGTACCTTTTGGTGCCGTGCAACATTCCCCGTGCAGGAGGCTGCTTTTGAGTGTTACACTTTGTATTACATCCTGCTGGGGGCCATGGATCCGATGCTGGCTGTGTGATCTATCTACAGTCACCATTTTGCCTTTTTTACTAATTTGGTTCATTTTTGCTCTTTGTGCCTTCTGAATTTCATGCCAATAACTATGTTTTTTACTCGTTACCAATGACTTATGGATTTTGGATTTGCGTGACTGTTTCAGAGTTATTAGTACTAATTTTCATCAACCGTGATTGGGATTGACGACCTCACGTGGTGATTTGGATTTTTGTGGACATTTAACCATTATATTGCCTATAAATATCCTGCTTTTTGAATATTAAGACAATCTTTTGAGCTCATGGACCTTTTTTATAATCATTTTTCAACAACTGGGTCCTTTGTGACAGGGCTCGCAAGTCAACTAATGGATATGGCAATTATCAATAAATGCTGGATCCAGGTACTGTGTTTTGCTTATTAAATATTTTCTTAGCCCTTATACAGTATTTTTATTTATCGGGGCCATTTGTTCTGATAGACATTCACCAACTAGTTTGGAGTGGTGTTTTTGATCGAATCTGCTTCACTACTAAATGGTCGTATTTTCAATTGGACTTTTTTGTTTCTAGCATAAAGGCACTGTGGGGCTTTTGACAATGTTATATTGTGGATTCATCTACTAATTACTTCTAACATCAGTGGCCATTTTGATGTGTTCGCGAGCCGACTAGGGAATATTGTGACATCCAGTAACCACTTATACATAATTTTTGTTTATCGGGGCCATTTGTTCTGGTAGGCATTCGCCAACTAGTTTGGAGCAGTGTTTTGGATCGGAACTGCTTCACTACTAAATGGTCATATTTTTAATTGGACTTTTTTGCTTCTAACATAAAGGCACTGTGGGGCTTTGTCAACGTTATAGTGTGGATTCATTTACCAATTACTTCTAACATCAGTGGCCATTATGATGTGTTCGCGAGCCGACTAGGGAATATTGTGACATCCAGTAACCACTGGTCCTTGGTACTGTGTTTTACTTATAATATACTGGTTTATCCTTATATACTATTTTTGGTTTATCGGGACCTTTTGGTTTGGAAGGTATTCGCAAATCGGTATCGAGCAGTGTTTGGGAATGGAACTGTTCTTCTACTTTGAACATTTATTACGATCGTTCCCAGTATATAGTCACTGTGTGGCTTTCATCTATATTATATTATACCTTTGCTGATTATATGGTGGCACAGGCACATTGGACTTAATTTTGTTTACTCTTGTATTTAGAGTAATTTCCTTTTTGTGTTATGAATGGAGTTTTAGGGCCTTTTTCTTTCAAAAACATAAGACAGATTTTGAATAATTATTTTGTTTGCATTAGGTTGTATGACACAGCAACTATTATTGTTAGTTAAATAATTGTATGATTATCATATGTAATTTTGTGATGTTATATCCTATTCATAATAGTTGTTTATTACATAGGGTCTGATTCCTTTTGGACCTTAGTATTGCCCTTAGGTGTCAATATTTGTTTATTTATCTATATAACATGTCATTTTCAGAATAGGTCTATATTTTTCAATACATTTAGGGGGTTGCTTTTTATAGACCATACTTTGAGTAGTATGAATGTTTTCATGAAGACTATGGTTCTGATTTATATTCTTGGTTCAAGAATATAGGTTTGAAATTGTTTCTTGTCATCATTGCATGCTTGACATTTAGCAACGATACTATTTTATTCAAAGGGATGGTTGTAATTGCTATTTTTAGCATTCTTTAATCCTGTTTATTTAAAATGATGGATTCCCCAAAAGTTTTTTTTGTTTGAAACATTTAAAAGCATATGTACTTTTTTAAATAGACCTGTCCTGTTTTTTGCAACCATTGTGGTGAGCTGTTTGGGTTGGCCCCCTGATTTCAGTGGTTTATTAGACGATATTTTATAACTGTCAGATTGGGTGTGACCATATGCCACTATCAAACAACTAGATAACTTTTGGATTTCCAAAGGCATTTCACTTTAGATCTTTCTAGTGATTATTTTTATATTTGGTTATCTGAGTTGCAATTTTATATACTATTTATTGGCCATTGATCATTGGTGGTTTCATGTTTCATTTGGCCTTGGGAACATAGCAATCTAAGCAGGTGGCATTTTAGCCTATCCACTGAAGCTATTATTGTTCCCTTTACATTCTATTGACATGGTATTCTTAGGTGAGGCCATTATTGTCAATTTTGCAAATTAGTTTATTTTCATAATAATCATAATGGACCTATTTAATTTGGTTTCTGGGCTTGCATCTGATAGAGAAGATTTGAGTGTTTTTGGCCTTGGTGTCTGTCCTACTAGCAATTCCTCTAATGACCCCTTGGGACCTGAGCCGTCATGTAGTTTGGCCTTTGATAATCTTTATAAGCATCTAAAATTACTAAGATCCAATGTTTGGCATTCCAAACTTTTTAAGGCCTACATTGCAAAAGGCATCACCCCCAGGGGTCTTAGAATTCTAATTCAACCTCATGTGGGGCAGCCGGATGATGAGCTTAATAGCCAATGGTCTAATATACAACAGCATGCAACAATGTCATTTGTTGAGGCTTTGTCCAAATATTATGACAGAATTATTGATTCTGAAATCATTACAGTAACTGAGTTATGTAATGATGTACAAAAATTTGAGGGTGAGGTATTCTTTAAAAAATATCTTAATAAAGTGGCTAATGATCTCACCAATCTTGAGGAACAGTTAAAATCCAGAAAAATCAAAAAATTCAAGCGTGACCAATCTGATTATCAGGGGGCCAACCCTTTTAGCTACCCTTCTAAACATGTTAGATTTAACCCTCAACCGGTTAAAACACCAAGAAGGAAAAGACCTAGGTCCATATTACGTAAAAAATCTGTAGCCAATGGTTCATCCACTGATGAACCTTCATCATACACAGATAGTGACATACAGCCAGCATCAGATTCACCAAACCCTAAGAGAGTTCAGGATTTTGTCCCTTTAGGGGGACTTATAAACGTGGGGGTAGAAAACACAAAAGGAATCGAGAGCATTCAGAGTCTGCTAAAACTGGTAACGCATAAATAAATAATGTTCATTCTAATGCCTTAAATTTGTCTGATTTTGTTCTGTCTCCATCACAATTGGCTATTCTTAATAAAGGCTTAACCTTCATTCCCAGTTTTGTAATATCTGAGGATTTGTTGGCTGGATGTTATGTCATTTTATAGAACTCTCAACTTGAAATTACAATTTGGGGATGGGGTTGCATCATATGATTATGATAAATTTATATATCATAAATCAAAATATCTTCCTCCGATGCACCCTATTGTACATTTGTTCCAGAGCATGATTCTTAAAGATCTACATTTTACTAGCTCTGGAACCTGTTTTAAACCCAGTAATTTGTCATCTTGTGAAAAACAGGCTATTTTTGAACTACAACAAAACAAGGATATAGTTATCATCTCAGCAGATAAAGGTGGCGCAGTTGTGGTTATGAATTGGTCGGATTATGACAAAGAGGCCAAGAGACAATTATCTGATAGACGTTACTATGCTGAAATGTGTCTCAATCCAACACACAGATTTAAGAAACAGATTGATGAGTTCCTTATTAATGCTAGAGACACTGGCATCATAACTACTTCTGTGTTTCAACAATTAACTATCCAGGATCCTATTAACCAATATATCTATTTTCTTCCAAAAATACATAAGGACCCTGTGCACCCCCCGGGTAGACCAATAGTCTCAGGTTGGGGCTATCTTACTGAACCTTTATCCTTATTTCTGACTAGACATCTTAAGCCTTTATTGACCCATGTTCGGTCTCGCTTACAAGATACAACTGAATTTTTACACATTATATCAGACACACAGTTGGAACCTGGTTGGCTGATGTGTACACGTGATGTGAGTTCTCTGTATACCAACATCCCACATGAGGTGGGTTTGGAGGCCTTGACTCATTGGCTCAATAAGGCCCATTTATATGAATCAGATTTCAATTCTTTTCTTGTGGGCCTTGCAGAGCATGTCCTTACGAATAACGTCTTTTTTTATCATGACATCTGTTTTTGGCAGATCAAAGGTACTGCAATGGGGGCATCTTTTGCCCCCATTTATGCTGACCTTTTTATGGCATATATTGAGGAATATATCATTTACAATAGTAGCCATAATATTTATCTTTCAGAAATTGATATCTGGAGATGTTATTTGGATGACTGTTTGATGGTGTGGAGGGCCGATGTTGAATATTTGACTGAATTTGTTTCATATTTAAATGAAAATAAATGGGGTTTACAGTTTACTGTTAATTACCATCTTGACACAATAACTTTTCTTGATGTGTTAATAACAAGACAACCAGACGATACCCTAAGTACACAGGTCTTCAGGAAATATCCTGAATACAACACGGTCCTTCACGCATCCAGCTTTCATCCTCCACATATTGTTAAAAATATACCCAAATCGCAGTTCATACGTATGAGGCGCATCTGTTCCAAAGAGGATACTTTTCAAGAACACAGATGCGATCTCACTAATAGATTTCGTGTTAGGGAATATCCCATTGGACATGTTCTGTGGGCCAGCAATTGGGCAAACAACTTATCGAGGCAGGATTTATTAACCTACAAGCCTAGGGATCAGGGGACCACACAGCCGATCAGGTTCGTAACAACATATGCTAGGAACTCAGATGTACTCATCAACAGTATCCAGAGGAACTGGGATATTTTACTAAATTTACCAGAATTATCAGCTATATTACCAGATAGATGTTTATTTTCATTCCTTAAAGGAAAAAATCTGGCATCATGGTTTAACCATTACAAACACATACACAATGAAAGGAATGTACAGTTTTTACAAAGACTATGACTGGGGAACCTCTAGTTGGGTGTTTCCCCTGTGGTCATTGTAGTAACTGCGGCAAAATTACCAAATCCAAAGAATTTACTAGTAGGAATTGTTCAAGGGTTTATGACATTCCATTCTTCACAAATTGCAGTAGTGAATGGCTTGTTTATCTGGCCACATGTACTTGTGGGTCTTTCTATGTTGGCCAGACATCTCGATCATTGAGATTACGTATTTCTGAACATGTGAGTAATATAAAAAAAAAAATGAATAATGCTTTGTACAATCATACTCTGAAACATCAAACTGCCAGATTTTATTTTATTGTGATTGATTTGGTCAAGGGTATTAAATTTAATAAAACAGGATTACAAAACTAGGCGCACTTTTTTCACCTGGACTAAATGAGCAATTTTGAAATGAATCAATTAGATTAGTTCATACTACTATTTAAATTGTAACATCAGATTATTTCTGTTTGTCACTGAAGAAGGCTGTGCTTTTTGCCAGCCGAAACCAGTCTGATTTGATGTTACTATAAGGAATCTATCAATAAAGAATTTTATCCAATGTGCTATATGGTTGCTGGCTTCATTTTGCTGTTTGGGTACTTTTGTTTTTGGTGCCGTGCAACATTCCCCGCGCAGGAGGCTGCTTTTGAGTGTTATGCTCATGCTTGCCAATACACTGGTCATGTAATGGCTATGGTATATTCCATGCACACATCTAACACACCTACCCATAATGCATGCCATTCATGTTCACGTATTTTTGCTGTTAACTACACTGCATCACATTGGTGACCATGATGGCGTATCTGAAGGGTATGCCAGACACCTGCAAGATAACTAACATCCTGTGACTGCGAAATATGTCCACAGGGATTAAATAATGGTGGAACACATGGCCTACAGCAGGGATATGTGTGAAACACCACCCTTATACAGTACTACAACAGTGTATATACCAGTATTACAATGGCAGCTGTTACAGATCTACACTACGGAATATCATAATACTGTGGTCCACAGCCCTTAGCACCTGCAATGTGATCCCAACATGAGCACTGAGTGTGTAATACAGAATCGTAGGTTAGGGCAGCAAATATGGGGAATACATACCTTCACAAACACTGGAAGCATATGTCTGCACACACTACAGATAAAATATAGTGGAGGCAGCTGTTGAGGTACTGGCTGCATGCATTTGTCATGGAAATGCACCTTTCAGCAAGTACAAGTCCCCAATGTCACACCATGTATTGGTCTGCTGTCCAAGACGTTTGGCCATCAAATGTGCACACTTACCTGCAACAGAGGCAGGTGTGGCTTGCACACATCTTACATGACATGGCGTGGGCCCCATACCCAACAGGTAGCACCCATGAGCTGCACATGTAACCATACCTCACCATTGCATATGCCATGGCAAACAGTGCAGACAGTCATGTATGTGGCAAGGATGTATGGGACTGGAATGATGTAGGAAATAAACAGATGGCCATCCAAGGCAAATGATGTCACATGTAGCAGACTGGTCATGTGGGCTGCCCATTAACATGCCACAACACTGAGGGGGTCATTGGAATGTCCAGCAAGTACTGGCTTTGCGGTACCCATGTCAGCAATTTTCTGGACTCTGCAACTGTGTGGCCTATGGGTTTGGGTAATCAGATGTGACACTTGTACCACAGGAAACATCAGCCAGGCCTCTTTACAGGTAGTGTATGCATAACAGAAGAGGTTCACAACATTCATGTGTTGCAATGTGTACTTGTATACCATGACCATGTTGGAAACCTACAGACAGTATCATGTAAGATACAGGTGGTGCAAAACCAATGCCTCACCCCCACCTCAAGTCCACCATCCCCATCTGTACTGTGCCAGTGCCAGTGTACATCTGTTTGTTTGCCAGTCATTAGCTGGGACTAGGCTGTCACACGTGGTGTTCAGTGTTTGGGACACTGCAAACTGACACACATGTGTAGGCCATAGTTGTCAAGCATCTGCAAAAAGGCTTAGGGGTGGGGAGGGGGTGTCATCATGACACATGAGTGCACTGCAGCAGGGGTCCTAAGGATGCTATGAATGGCTGTACCTGCACACAGTCAGGTTCAGGAACTGTGGCAGATGTAACCCTGACTCCACAGCAATAGTGACGGCAGTGTTTGAACTCCAAGGGATGTGCACATGAGTAGACCTTGCAGTCATGCAGAGTTGGGGGGCATATGTAGGGCAGACTGACCATATACTGGCAAATGCAGATGGCCCATGGTAGTATACCCCTGCCAAGAATAGTGACTGCTGTAGTACACATAACAATAAGTGCAACAAACTGTCATGATAAGGGCATGCACACATATGCACCCATGAAGTGTATGCATCATGGTCAGCATCCGCACACTTAACACATTTGTTAGACACTGCATGTGAATGTTCAGGACATATGTCACATATCAGTCTCAGGTAATGTTAACATATGCAGTGATGTGGTCCCATGGCATATCAAGGAAGAGTGCATCATATCAATAAGAGTGTGTACACACCCCATAGCCACGTTAAGTTTTGACAGTTGTCAGTGTAATAGTATCGTATTGGTCATACATGTACCACTGATGTTGAGATCTGTAAATCAGACATCAGGCATTCACAAATGACATCTGTCCACATATCATACCAGGTATATATCGGACAAACACATAGGGGCTGCGAGCATTAGAGCAGACATAACTGACACAGTAATACACATTCAGCAATGTTTTTTACACCTGTGAGGTATAGTGCACAGTATATGTCAGGGTGCAGAACAGGTGCGCAGCAATACTGTATACATGGGTGCAGTGTTTTCCAGGGGAAGGAGCATCACATACTAATGCAGCCCATGCATCACACACATGTATACTGTTGCTAGCATGGATTGACTATAGCTGCACTCCATGCTGTTGAGCACCATATGCTGACAGATGGGTAATGGGAGGACTGTGTGTACTATGTTTGTGCAACCTCACCTGTAGGTGTGTGTGTGTGTGTGTGTGTGTGTGTGTGTGTGTGTGTGTGTGTGTGTGTGTGTGTGTGTGTGTGTGAGGGGGGTTACTTTGTACATGCATTCTGGTGGAGTGGAGGGGGGATGATGCATGTAGGATGTGTGTGTGTGTGTGTGTGTGTGTGTGTGTGTGTGTGTGTGTGTGTGTGTGTGCATGTGTGTGTGTTTGTGTGGGGTGTCTATGTATGCACATGTGTGATTGTGGGATTGTTCATACGTCAGTACTTCCCTTTGGAATCGTTCAGTACATGGACATGGACTAACACATGAGACACCAGGAATACTTCTCTGATATGTAATCACAGGACAGCTGATAGTATAATAAGGTTTGTAGCATGGAACATGCATTGGGAGGGAACCTAGACACCAGGTATACCCTTAAAAATGCAGTCATCAGAAAGGTGAATGACTACCCACGTATGCAGCACTACAGATGCATTGGGGAATTACTAGACAACACCATATATTACTGTTGTCCACATGATACGTTGATTGAGCAGCAGATCTGGCATGTACTGAGCAATAGTTAAGTATGACACTCCAGTGAGTGACGTTATGGCATGACTGTAGTAGCCCCTAACATATGGGGGCCATGCTCATGATGTCCAGACATACCTAGAGTGAACACTGGATGACAGCAGTGAGGCCTTATAAAACCTACTCCACTCATGTCAAGGAGGTAATGAAGTAACAGGTCTTGTGTTGTGATCACTTGTCTAGGCATTTAAAGGAATGATACATTAATGAGTGGTATTAATGAGTCTACGTTACCAAGTGTGATGCAGGATGGGGAACTTATGTGAATAAACGTGGGACTGTCTGTAAACTCAGGGACAAGTAGGTATTATGGTGGAATTTCAGGGTGTGTGCGTGTGTGTGTGTGTGTGTGTGTGTGTGTGTGTGTGTGTGTGTGTGTGTGTGTGTGTGTGTGTGTGTGTGTGTGTGTGTACTGTTATGTAATGCTGTACAGGTCTTAAAGTGCATTTCCTGTTTTCTCCCACAGGTGACGAGGTGGGTCAGGGTCCCTCCTGCATGCAATCTGATGTTGGTGTCCATACAGACACCAAAGATGATAGGACAGTTGAGGCACAGGCGGGGTTGTCAAAGGCCAAAACTGCGCCATTGTTTGAAATCACCATGTTAGCCACCCCAACCCAGTCACAGTGCCTATAGATATACTCCATCACCAGTGGCCATAGCAGAGGGAGAATTGGCAGTTGGTGGCAGTGCACAGGAGAGTGTGGTATCTATGTCTGATGTGTCTGGACATAGCAGGCATAGCTGTATGTCCAGCAGGGCATCACATAGTCAGATGTACAGGGATGCTTGTGGGAGGGCTGCTGGTCATCATGCCCCTGGCAGAAGTGCCATAACTGGTACCACCAGGTGCATGTTTCAGTTTCTGTCATGAGAGTGCAGGCATGTATGGAACTATACACCAGACAGGGCCTGAGGCTGCAGAGGCCTGCTCTCTCATCTGTAAGGGACAACTTCCATGAACTTGCAGGTGCCCTCCATGATTATACCGAGGTCATGGATAGATGGTTGGGTGAGATGGTGGGCGTCATCGACCGTGGATTGCCTGTGCTAGAACATGTATTGGGAGTGGAGAGACAGCCGATTGGATGTAGGCCAGCAACGCCAACAGCTGGCAGTCGAGGCGGACATACTTGGACATCAAGGTGCTCCCGTAGTGGCAGTACCAGCCACAGCACTACGGGGGGGAGTTGTCCACACCAAACCACAGCAGGCCACTTGCATGTGGCCCTGGTCAGTCCCAGAAGGAACCTGGTTACAGCGGACATCTGTCATTATCAGGGGAGAGTAGCATATTGAGGCCTGTACCTAGACGTACCCATGGAACCCCTGGCAGGTGCAGTCAGCGTGTCCATGGCTGGAGGCAGTAAACTGCACACCCTGCCAGGTATGGTCTGCAGCTGGCCAAGAAACACCTGTATAGGGGAGCCACATGGCAGAACTGGGTGCATACATACCGACACACTATACAAACACACCTAGGGCAACCCCATACCTACGCACACCAATTCACCATGCCCATATCAGCTAATTACACCCCTCACCCACAAACATGGTGTCAAATGTATGGCCTACCCTCGGTCTCTGGCAAACCAATAACACACCCTGTACATATGATGATACCTGTACCACATCCCTGTCGTCCATAACATCGATGCAGGGACAGGATAATATGGTTCTGATGCACATGGTGACTGTATTATGGTGTACCAATTTTCTGCTGTGTAACATGTTTTCAGTAGTAATGATTAATGCTTACATGTCAGGTAGTTTAGCTGTCCAGCCGTAATGCATTATAGCTGTTAGTAACACTGAGTGATTGTGGTTTCCATAATGTTATCCATTTGTGTTGTATGTGTACATGTGTCAGCAGGAGGATGGTGTTCAGTCATATTCCACAAGAAGTATGGCACTGTGGTGACACCATAGCTGTGACATATCCTGGGTACAGTTGAATACATGTCACAGGTCTGTATAACAGTTACTGCCTGTGCCACATGGACAGGTGACCCCCTGGGACATGTATAATCAGCAACCTGATGTTGAGTCATCCACATACATGCGCACTCTTACTTGGCAGCACAGGGACTAGACCCCTACCTAGGTATGTAGTGCTACTGATTTGTGTGGCTTTCATTGCACACACCACACAGCGTTTAGGATGAGGTGTGTTCCATGTTAGATGTTACATACAGAACATCCCTAGACATGTATAATATAGTAATGTGGGATGTAATGGTTATATATGGACAGTACATAGTGTGACATATCATCATATACACATTAACAGACACATAACAGGCAGACACACATCAGAGAGACCTGGGCCTATCAGTGCAAACTAGCTTGTCAGTGTGTCCAATGTGTTACAGGTAGGCTGCACAGAGCACATGCTGGATTGTGTTATCAGTTACCTGTATACAGTGGTACATGGGACATGTACTGGGGGTACCATGCTGTAATGACAGTGTACACAACACCCATACCCCACTGTGGATATTGTACACACTGGAACCCATGATGACACTCTGACATACCCACCATCACACATTGCCCATGACCGCAATACAATTCATTGTCCATCCCAATAGTGGTACTACAGGGATATGCATCTAATGCACATGCCCCAGGCATAGTAGGGTGATGCATTGCCATGCCTCACCTATGGGCAACAACATCACTATCCATAATACTGTGTGGCAATATGTATTGTAATAGGAATATGTGGCCTTGGAATGCTGTACCCTACAAATATACACACATGCACATATACACACACACTTGCCAGAACTCCGTTGGTATCTCATACCTATCAATCCATTTGTACGACACTGTTGTGCTGGTACTGCAAGGCTCAGGTAGCTGTTAGGGAGAGGAGCATAACAGGGTACATGTAATGTCCAGTACAGCAGCAGCCACATCTAACTATGGCAATAGGTGTTGCAGTTGGTGTGAAGGCCCTCATGGTATTCCCACCTACAGGTGTACTAACACACAGACACTGATATCCTCAGTAATGCACACATATGCATTTGACAGTACAGGGGTGCATCGCTGCAGGTGATCATAGGTGTGTACCTGACTATTGTCCATGGAGGGATGGGAAGTGTAGGGGATGTGTGTACAGTGGTATCATGCCACCTGCCATATGCCAGCAGGCAATCTATTGACAGACACCACTGTGGTGACCCTCACCATGAGAGTGACATGTAGCAGCCAATCCTCTGAGTGCCTCCTGCAAATGGCCACTGAGGTGATCCAGTTGACATGTATGCAACATGTATTACAACACATGGTTAGTGTCTGTGATAGAAACCTGTACCCAAGCATGTTCAGTTGACTGTGGTAGTGTAGTGGAGGTACCCATGGCATTTGGTGCATGCATTGTGTTGTGTCGTTTCTGTGCCAATTATAACACAGCTCGGCAGACATGTCAGTGTCAGTCAAGAATAGGTTGCCTATACGTATCCAAGCTGGATACATGCAATCTGCACAGCTGTACAGGGACTGACAGACATCATCTTGGCAACTAGCTATGCAGTAGGATGAATGTGTCAACAGACAGACATCTGACACCAATATGTGTGCCATTACTACATGTTGGAAGCCCTCACTGACATGTGCTGTACAGACAGTAGAGTACAGTTACTTTCCACATGTCAGATCATTATCCAGCAGGGGATATATATTGTGACACAGCTCACACACCAGGAACATGACAGTAAGGCCTCAGAGTCCAGCTATTCATGCAGGGTTGGTTGTTGCCAGTACTACATTTAGCAATCTACTCTTTCCTGGGAAAGCACTGTCAATAGTAGTAACAGCATGATACACTACATGCCAGTGTGATGGCACATAACCTGGGTTACTACCCTTGTATGTAACATATTCATATGGATAAAATTGATGTACAGGTCTTATATACTCGAGTCTCCCAGACATGACACTCACACCCCTTGCTACTGTAATGATGGCACATAGATGCATGTTTTGTACATGACATTACATACACTTATTACAGATGTCATTACCATGCTATGTTATCAGACTGGGATGTGAGTAGTGGTTACCAAGGCTGAGCCATGCTTAGCAGGTGTCAGCATTGCTGCAATATAACATCTGAGCACATTTGTGCACTGGTAAGCGAAGCTTACACGGTGTAAGCACCCGTACGTTTCACTGTACATTATCACTGCTTAGCTTTGTGCAAACCCCGAGCAAACGCACTTAAAACTGCTCAAAAATGCCTTAACCACTCTGTATCCAGCAGCCCTTGTTCTGACCACCAGCAAAATAAACAGCCATTGCAGGTCTTGAATCCTGCACACTATAGTCACAACAGTTAACCACTACGCCATGACAGCTGTGAAGACATTTGTTGTTTTCCCAATATATCTGTCAGTACACATATTGAATAGTATTGATCAGTTGGTGTGACTTCCACAATTGTGTAGTACTTCTTAGTGATATTACTGTTGCATCACATATGTTGTTATATCTAAATATACACATATCAGATACATACAGTGTGATACATCTGGGAAGGTATACACAAGAGTAATGTTTACACATGACAAGGATATGGATATATACATATACATATGTAGATATATGTCTACATGTACATACACATATAAATTCATACACATCTGTATAGTGCATCATATATATAGCCATTTATAGATCTCTCTGTATATATATATATATATATATATATATATATATATATATATATATATATATATATATATATATATATATATATATATATATATATATATATATATATATATATGTATGTACATCCTATATGTACAGATATATCTATTTATGTTGATATATATGTAGATATCCATAATATGTGCATATATATCTATATATCTCTATATGTGTAGACATATATAGCTGTCATATATGTGTTTGTATATATATATATATATATATATATATATATATATATATATATATATGTGTGTGTGTGTGTGTGTGTGTGTGTGTGTGTTTATATATATATATATATATATATATATATATACACATATCCATATATGTATGTAGATATGATAATATGTTATTAATGTAACATTTGTAGTAATCTCAGAAATAGTAATGGCAGTCTTGTACTTGTATGTAAATAGCCTATGTTTTTGTTAAGTTCTTTCAGCTCATTTACTGTACCTAATTATCAATGTAACTCTGTTGGAGCTTTTCTCCCCGGGCCTCCGCTGAAAAAGGACATGTATCCAGTCGGACCATCCCGGTTAACAAATGTAAAATAAAATAAAATAAATATGTATATGTTTATATATCTATATATATATATATATATATATATATATATATATATATATATATATATGTGTATATGTACATATATGCTTACCATATGTCCAGAACATGGTGTGGAGTCCTACCACAGCACGAGTAGTCTCAACCTCTTAGTGCAAGCGGATGTCATGTATGTATTGCAAGTATATATGTAGACTGTTCCTACTCTAACAGGGGTTGTCTTAACAGACATGTCGTGTGTGGGAGGTCACATCTGCTTTTGACATGTATGCCAACGTTTACTGACAGACATCCTAAGGAAATCATAGTACAGTACCACTGATAGCACAGTAATGATTCTGTGGACTACAGCAGAGATATAACCAATATATGTGGACAGTCTGGCACTCTCTGGTCAGTCCAGATGTGTACACAGATCCGCTTCATGCGAGACATGTGGACCAAGCCTGACAATGGGAATGTTAACAGCCATGTACATAGGTATATCACGTAAATACTGGACTACATATGCCCACACAGTTTATGCAATCACACACCCTTGTCTGTCCTGACACATAATAACCGGTGCTGCAGGGTTCACATGGACACTACTACCCAGTAGTTAGTGACATACATCTGTACAGAATCCCACTGCTTTGTCAGAAATACACAACAGTTATGGTTGTCTGGCAGCAGTATGTCCTGCAAATATCTGGACATAACAGCACACTGGGTAATTAGACTAAGCTCCTAGGCATATAACAAAGCACTGTGCAAACTACAGGCAATCTGTGAGTAACACAAGAGATATAAGACTCCAAACACTGCCCAGTCTGCAGATAACCCCACAGGTGGGAGTTTCCTCAAACACATATCACTGTCATGATAGGCATTAAATCATGTAGACCAGCCATATCCACACACCCTGTTAAACCAACATTACTCCAAATGCAGAAGAGCAACATTTACATTCTGTAGTCATGTCTGGCACATCCCCCTCCTGTTTGTTGGCCTGTCTCCACAGAGTATGTTGTTAGAGGTAAATCCCAATACCATCTATGATGCTGTCTGCCAAATACTAACATGAGGTCCTGCTCACAGTGAATGAAAAATCTCAACACCCACATGATGTTCATAGATATTGGAGTGTGTTTCCATGCAATTGGCTGTGGGAATGTTACCACAGCTGTTCCACATGCAATCTGCTAGAGGGGGACTGCAATTCATGCAGAGGCCATCAGCTGATCATGAGCATCACTTACAAAACCCAAGCTGCTGCCTAAGCACAGCAGATGTACTTCTCCACATCCACCAGAGAGAGAGTGAGAGAGACAGACAGGGACAAAGTAAGAAAGGGAGGCAGTGAGAGAGTAAAACCTAAGCATGCTTGTGTCACACACTTACCAGTATGGGGTGTCAAACCCCTGACTGACTATGTATTGCTATCACATGTCTATGCAGTTATTGCATGTGCTACATGTAAGCTATGTAGCACATGCAATAACTGCATGTGCTACATAGCATGTAAGCTATGTAGCACATGCAGTTATTGCATGTGCTACATAGCTTACATGCTGGGGCATTGTCCAAACGTATATCTGATGGTGGGTGACATCTGCAACAGTAATATAGGAGCGATAAGGTAGGTGTAGTACACGTGCCTGTCCACATGAATAGGTGTCAATGTCAACACAGCCACACTCTCCCAGGGACTCACACACATTAACACAGTTGGCAGGGTCAGGAATAGACTTCCTACTTAGCTAGTTTGCCACAATACAGTAATGCACAGGTATCTTATGCATCACAGAGGTTATCCTGATGATATATGGGCAAACGGTATGTGAAGGTGTCTGACATCAGACAGCATGCTTCAGTAGGCCAATCAGAGGTGTAGTGAGTGTGAATGGGGTCGAAATCATTATACTCCACACACACACAGACACAGGGTGCCAGTACTGACATGCATGGGTGCATTGCTTCACAGGTGTGTAGTTAAGTGTGCCAGAAGGCTATACAAGGCTAGGTGAAGGGTATACCTTGGCATCAGGTGACATGACAATGGTCTGCAGTGTGGCTCAGGGGTGTAGTTTCTGGATTGGCCCACACAGGTGGGTATTGTATTCATCATCCAGTCATCTGAGTTACTATTGTGGGTGACCAGTGCTGTGCAATGCTTGCTTTGTATGTGTTCTATACTCCATGACATAGATGGTGTCTAGGATGTGCACACGTCCCACATGCATGTTCTGTGACATGTGGAACTGTACCTGGGCTGTCCGGGCCATGTTGTGTACACAGATTGTTATCATCAGATGTACTATTCCTGGCCTCATGTGGTGGGAACTGGCAATGATCACCAGGTTGACCCTGCACCTACATTGACAGCATGATACAGGTATTCCCTGGTGTCAGTGGCATCTGTCTATACAGGGCATGTGTTTAAGGCATGTTATGTCCTTTGTCGGTCACATTTGATGGCACTACAGTTGTTGCAGGCATCCAGTGGTAACATAGTGAAGGTGCACTTTCTGCAATGATGTGCCTGTTGTAGTGATGGGACATGGTGCCATGCCCTCTGTAGTCCACTGCAATCACACCAAGGTTACTACCTGAGGGCAATATGCAGGGAACTACCAACAAAATGGTTGTTGCCTAGCCGAGTGTGTTTGTGTATGAGACATGGGTTGAGAGTGTTCTCTGGGTAATACAAAGGTTGCCTAATTTGTTCACCAGGCCTTGATGTCGCATGTGTGGGTTTGGATCGGCAACCCCAGCCTTTCTGCTGTTTGACATCTGTTATCCTTGTAAGGTGGACATTGTGACATATAATAGGCCCACCATATAAGAAATTTGCAAAACCCACTCCACAATGAGTCCAGTTGTTACACACTCACAGCCACTTCCACACAGGATACGAATGACAAACACAGTGACACACACACACACCGAGTCTCACAGTTGCTATGTCTAGGATTGGAACTCCTATCTAACTAGTACATCACACTAAAGCATTATGCAGTTATAGCATGCACCACATAGATTACTGGGCTACTTTTTCCCCAAAGGTGTATTTCAAGGTGAATGACATCAGCAGGCTTGCCAAAGAAGGGCAATGGAGGTTGCATTGACTGTGAATGGCCTCAAAAGCATTGCTCCCTATACATGAAAACAAACACACTAACTTCCACACCTACCATGTCTGGGAATAGAACCCCTACTGAATTAGTATATCACAATACAGCATTATGCTGTTATATAATACACCAAGGTGATTATTGAGTTACTTCTTCCCCTAAGGTGTATTTCAAAGTGAATGATGTCAGCAGGTTTGCCAAAGAAGGACAATAGAGGTTGTAGTGAATGTGCATGGCCTCAAAAGCTTTGCTCCATACACAGACAAACAATCACCCACACTTGCCATGTCTGGAAAGAAAATCCCTGCCAAACTAGTAGATCACATTACAGCATTATGCTGTTATAGGATGCACCATGGAGATTACTGGGCTACTCCTTCTCCAGAGGTGTATTTCAAAGTGAATGACATCAGCAACCTTGCCAAGGTTGGGCAATGGAAGGTGTAGTTCATAGGTTCATAGAGTCATACGTTGATACTAGGCTATTGGCCCTAGGCCCTTTACATGCCTAGACATGACATTTCTCGGGCTATGACTTCCCACAATATATACTTCCCTGCCCCCTTGACCAGAAGGGCAGCTGACATGATTCCTGGGGTGAATGTCCTATCTCCCATCCAATCTCCCAGGTTCCTGTTGAAGAGGGCCAAAGGGGCACTCTGCTTGACATGTGTGGGCAGTCTATTCCAGAGTCTGTGGAGTTTCTGGGTCAGTAACACATCCCTCCTGCATGTATTGTTTGTTGTGATGACAGGATTTGGATCCCTGGAGCATGTAGCTGTGAGCGTTTGGAATTCTCTAAGTGTAGCATGCCCAAAAGCTGTGGGTTTGACATGGCATGTAATGTTTAGCAGAGATCGCCTCTGAGAACACAATGTATGGCAGAGTATTGCTGACTGATTTTCAGACGGTCAGCATAGGGCATCTGGTTTAGGCCTGTGTTAATTTCGTGAGGTATGTCTGCAGCCTCTCTACTTGCTGCAGATCTTTTGTGAGGTACATTGTCAAAGGAAAAAACTTCAAAGACCAATTCACGTAAGGTTCAAGTATGGCACCCTTTATTAACTTGCAGCAAGGAGACAAAGCATGCAGGCAGAATGATTTGTCTAAATTACTAGTGAGCAGTATGCTACTTTTATACAGTTCTATGAAATGTTACTATTTTATTGTTGACGTAGTTAGACACAGCTTTCCGTATTACTCTACAGAAAATGTTACTTAGATTTCCTGCTGACATGTTCAGATTTAAAACTCACTATGTGTTACATAGAAAATGTTACTTAGATTTCCTGCTGACATGACTGGATTATTGTTGATTTACAAAAACATTTGAGAAAAACAACCTGGCCTTGGGGCTTATTTTTAGCCCACCACAATCTCTCAATTCTTCAATTGTGCAGTTCTAATATATGTGTTACATTTTGCCTAGATTCAAGGTACATTTCTAGCTTAGGTAAAAGTAATGCTGACTACGGTTTATACTCTCAAGCAGCCTTTGTTTTCATTATCAATAGCTCCAGCGCTGTGTACTTTCTCATGGCATAAGCAGAAAATCAATAACTCTTTGTTAAGTCTCATGACATTAGTAGAAATGAAACACTTACTATTTTCATGACATTAGCAGAAATCGAATGCTTCTTGTTAATTTCCATGGCATAAGCAGATCATAGCTGCGCATATTTTCATGACATAAACAGGATTGGAATGTCTCTAGTAGCTGTGCAGATTCATGCAGTGTGCACAGAATAAATGTATTAACCCTTTTAAACCTTGAATGCACTAAGCTTGCATATTACTAATACATATTTTTCTAACATACATATATGACAGGCTGTTGTAGTCTGTACTGAGTTTACAGAGAGATGCCTACAGTGGGACAATGGGTTAATTTTCCTGGATGTAAAGCCCTTAGTGGGAGGTGTGCCACATAGGTGGGTTTCCTGAATGTTGTGGTGATGTGGTTATCAAAGTTGAGACCACTGTCCCCCTTTGTCCCTATGTTTATTATCACACTTTAGGTGTTTAGTGTACTGCCACCTATGTGGTACTTCACAGGTACATGCCCGTTCCCAATAGGGATAGTTATATATTTCTTGGCATTGATCTTGAGGCCATGAATCAGAGACCAAGCATGTCTTTTTCTAAGGCCCTTCTGTAGAATATCCATATCATATGGGGATTCAATATTGGCTCCCAGTGTGCAGTCATCTGCGACCTTTGTTTGCCAGTGTCCCTTACTGTTGGACTGTACTTCAGAGCAGTAGATGCTGAACAAGGGCAGTGCCAGGACTGAACCCTAAGGGACTCCAACTGTCACTTGTCTGTGGCTCGGGTTGGTGTCACCCACATTTACAGTGTGGGCTGTGTCAGTACAGCAGTCGGCAGCCCATCAGGTGACATTGGGATTACTGGCCAGCATAATACATTTATCTATGATTCCAGACTGGGGGGTGGTTTCAAAGGGTTTGGCGAGGTCCAGATAGTCTGTGTGAACCACCTTACCCTCGTCCACAGCTCTGGAGATAGATTCACAGTTGTCATTCAGGTTGAGGTGACATGATTGTCCCTTCACAAACCAAACCTGGTTAGTGTCCAGTGTTTGCAGGTTGCCAATGCCTTTGTTTTAATTTCCATGATAATACATTCCATGGCCTTGCAGAGCAGGCACATCACACTGCTGGGGCTGTAGTTCCCAGATTCCAAGGTGGATCCCCCCTTGTGGACTGAGATAAATGTAGCTGTGCACCCCACAGTGGGCACAAAGCCTGAGGTGTGGCTATGATTAGACATGGCAGGTAGGTAAGGTGCAAGTGCAGTTTGTAGTTCATGTAGTACACAGCCCGGGATGTTGACTGGTCCCATAGCTGCTGTTGTTACAGCTCAGTAGAGTGTGTTTTTTACCTATGTGGCCATTATTACTGGCATATGGCAATCTATCCATGTTGAGATGGGCCCTGTGGAGGTTAGGAGGGGGTGCAGTTGGCACTGAATCATCTTCCAGGATATTGACAATATCTTTGGGAGGAGTAAATTCAGTACCATCCTATTGTAGTTCACAGCAGTTCTGAGCAGTGCCATTTATAATCCTTACATAGCTATGGAATGGCTTGCAGTTGTCTTTGGCATCTGTGGCTATATAATGTTCGTAACTAGCCTTGGTGGATGTTATGAGGGGTCTCTGCCTTCTACTGTAGCTGATAAGGGAGTATTTTGCAACCTGGAAAGTCCCCCCATTTCTGCATGAGTTTCCTCCATTTGTTGTACAGTATGTTTATGGCAGGGGGCCACCACAACGGCATTGTTTTCTTGGATGGGTAGTGTCTTGGTTCACTATTTGGTGGCACAATTCATGCACGAGTGGCTGTGCTCATACAGTGTCTTCATGTATGATTCAGCATGTTGTCCTTTCAGTTCCCTTCTGCATGGGTGTCATGATTTTAGTCACGTTTGACATGTGTAGCATGACATCGGCTTTGGAGATGTGTGTTAGAGAGGTGTCCTTAATGGGGTGTGGGATGTTGATGTTAAGGGTGATTAGCTCATGGGCATACCTAACAACCAATGGGGGTGACCATAGGTGTGGCGCATCGATGTTCCATGTTGGTAATGACCAGGTCTAGGATATTTGAGCCCCTAGTGGGAATATGGATTACATGATCCAGGGCATTGGGAATTATGACTTCCAAGAACCCTTGGGCACACATGTTAGCACACACATAGTTTTCCCAGTTAATGGCAGGATAGTGTAACTCACCCAGTATTAGAGTGTTTGCTTTTATCATGATATTTCACAGTATGTTTTAAAGGTTGTAGTGGGTATCATGGGGCATGGTGGGATCTGTAGCAAGCTATAGAATGTGCAATGCAGTCTAACCTATTGTTAGTTGCACCGCAAGTAGCCTGGTGGTGTGAATATCTGTGGTGAATATGGACACTCCTCCACCTTTATTGTTTTGGTCCTGGTTTGGTGGTCAACAGGTGTGGTGAGAGCTGTACCTGGTTTTGCAGGGGTGCTCTTTGGAGGCTTGGATCAGGTTTCTGTTACTGCTCAGTTATCAATGTTTTCATTTGTAGGTGTGCGTAGTGACTGAATGGCCAAAAAAAACATTGCTCCTTATACACAAAACCAAACACACACACACACGCACACACACACACACACACACACACACACACACACACACACACACACACACACACACACACACACACACACACACACACAGTTTCACACTTGCCATGTCTGGAAATAGAACTCCTACCTAACTAGTTTATCACACTGCAGTATTATGCAGTTATAGGACACACCACAAATATTAATTGGCTATTCCTTCCCCAAAGGTGTATTTCAAAGTGAATGACATCAGCAGGCTTGCCAAAGAAGGGCACTGGAGGTTGTAGTGACCATGAATGGACTCAAAAGCATTGCTTCCTACACAGACAAACTAACACACATGCACATACACCCACACTTGCCATGTCTGGGAATAAAACTCATACCTAACTAGTTTATCACACTACAGCATTACACCGTTGTAGGATGCACCATAGAGATTACTGGGTGATTCTTTCCTCAAAGGTGTATTTCAAAGTGAATAACATCAGCAGGCTTGCCTAAAAAGGTCACTGGAGGTTGTAGTGACTGTGAATGGCCTCAAAAGCATTGCTCCCAGCACAGACAAACTAACACACACACATTCACACTTACCATGCCTGGAAATAGAATTCCTACCTAACTAGTTTATCACACTGCAGCATTACACAGTTATAGGACACACTACAGAGATTACCGGGCTGCACCTTCCCCAAAGGTGTATTTCAAAGTGAATGACATCATCAGGCTTGCAAAGAAGGGCACTGGAGGTTGTAGTGAATGTGAATGGCCACAAAAGCATTGCTCCCTACAAAGACAAAGGAACACACACACAAACCGCCACACTTGGCCTGTCTGGGAATAGAACTCCTGCCTAACTTGTTTACCACACTACAGAATTACGCAGTTATAAGATGCACCAAGGAGATTACTAGGTTACTCCTTCCACAAAGGTGTATTTCAAAGTGAATGACATCAGCAGGCTTGCCAAAGAAGGGCACTGTAGGCTGTAGTCACTGTGAATGGCCTCAAAAGCATTGCTCCCTACACAGACAAACTAACACACACAAACACTTCCCATGTCTGGGAACAGAACTCCTATCTAACTAGTTAACCACACTACATCATTACGCAGTTATAGGATGCACCACAGAGATTACTGAGCTATTACATCCCCAAAGGTGCATTTCAAAGTGAATGACATCAGCAGGCTTGCCATAGTAGGGCAATGGGGAGTGGGTGTGTGTGAATGGGCCATAACCCATTTGTCTAGAGGCAGACACACCAGACTCAGCCACACACAGGTTTATATTGCACAGGTATGTGTATACAACTGCTTGATGACTACTGACTTGTGCAGTCATGTTGCCAAGTTAGCACTAGCACCACAGACTCTATAATGCTGAGGGATTCCAGAGGCAAATGTCTATGGTGATTGACATTTACACATCATGTAGTTTTAGCCAATTGGCTGTGTGCTTGGTGCGACATTCCTCATGATGGACGGTTCTTTGTCACTCTCTTCCACACATCTATGTATGTGTACTTTTGGCATATTATAGTGTGTTGTCCTTGGATATATGTGTGTATTCTTATCCAATGTGTGTGCAAAGCATGACTGGTGCATACTGCGACTGTTAGATATGTATGGTCCACTGTTGTTGCCAGACATGGGCTTCATTTTTGTAAGTGTGTGAGCATGCCCAATATGACCTTCTGTATTGGCTGTGTGAATCCATTCCAGGTAGATTGTACTCTAGTGCAGACTTTTGTGTTCTATACCTACAGCTAGCAAACTGTTTCTGCAGGATATCTGTAGATCAGTTGACAATATGTGGTCAAATTCAGCAAGAGATAGTGGGTTACTGTAGGTAGTTGTGTCTGTGCTGCTTCTGCTACATGGTCCTGGTGTTAACAGAGATATTCAGTCATGTCTACTGTTATATACTGTGATGTTTTATGTCATCAAGTACTGTCAGGTCGACATATTTGCTTGCAGTGATGTCCTGGGAAACACAGGGTGAATGCAGCTGTGTCCGGTATTGTGGTCAAATGCCTACATATTCTTGCACACTCATGCCATTTTAAAGTGGGAGCTGCAGACACTTGCTGCTGGGTCTGTGTAACTGGTTCAGCACCTTGGTACAGTAGTGGCAGAGGATCCCATACTTGTACCTCCATCAAAGTGACAGTATGGCCATATCTTGCTGTGGCAATACCTCACAGCTGTACAGATTCACACAGGTTACCCAGAGGCAGGGGTCATAATTCTGAACATTTCCTCTACACATTGTGGTTTAGAAGCTGGCTTGTAGCCACCCATTCTTGTGTTTTCAGCCAGGGGTAGTATGTGCACTCAGCTGAGTTTTGGACTTCACACACTCCATGCTGCCAATGCTCCCACCTCCCCCTCTATTATTATATCCTCTTCCATACATTATGTGCACATTCTCTGATATTTTCCCTATAGTTTTCACCTCATCCCAGCAGTAATTTGGTGTTGGTCCACAGTTCATGCAGTAGGACACAGTGGACATGTTACTGTGATTTGTCCACATGGCTTTGCATATGGGTTCTGTTGACTGTGTTATTTTGTTATTTGGGAGTCCATGACATAACATACATTGGCAGTATGAGTGAGACACAGGCCTTTGGCAGAGGACTGTAGGCCATTTGTTAGTGATGCAGGCCAGCTGTAGCAGCCCATTGCATTCTGTTAGTCCTACAGTCCCAAACTGCAATACAGTATATTCCCCTGGGGTGACAGGGTAGGTGTGCCAGGTATTCATGCCAATACTTTCTGTCAGTATTGATCCAGTGGTGTGGACGCTGGCAGGGTGCAACTTACAGCTAGGGACACACCTGCATGGGACACCTGCTCTGCATGCTGCATTCTTTTCCTATTGCCATACACAGGTGGGGGTCATATTGTACTCATTCCCAAAAGCAGGGATATGACCGGAGAGGTACCTGTGGGTGGTGGTTGGGTGAGCTGGGTGCATGTGTGCTATGAACACTACTTGCATCTCACTTACAGATATGCATGGGGCATTCCACTTATGCTGGCTTGTGCAGGGACATCAGCTGTTTCTCAATTCATCATTCCTATGACCTTTGTGGTCTGCCAGTGTTTGGCCAGATGACATCGGTATTCCCTACTACAAGCTCAGATAATGTGCTGCAAACCTGAATGTACAATTCCAAGGGTGTGTCCATTTGACAGTTACATATTATACACTGTTTGTCTGGGGCACTTCTCCCCGTGTGCAGCTTGTATATATGGGCCGACAGTCATGCCATGTCCATCTTTCAGATGGTGACACATATTACTTCAAACATTTACAATGGATTACTGCTAGAATGTGTCATACTGGGAAGCATTGTATTTGGCACTGCAGTTGTGAGGACTTGGCCCTGTCATCGACAGTACTGGGCAATGGCCACCAGGACAAACCTCACCATGCAAACATACTGACCACTCTCACACAATATAGAACACACACCAACCTAACCCACACAGACCTGCATACTGTACACATGCTACAATCTATCCTGCTACCTTGGCCAGCTCAGGTAATCTGTGCTCCACTGTTATTATACCTACATATACATGTTACTACATTTCTACATAGGATTGGGGGGCACACCTGTGTGTTACTACATGTCTACATAGGAATGGGAGGGCAAACCTGTTACTACATTTCTACATAAGATTGGGGGGCACACCTATGTGTTACTACGTGTCTACATAGGAATGGGGGGACACATCTGACTGTTACTACATTTCTACATAGGATTGGGGGAGGCACACCAGACTGTTACTACGTGTCTACATCAGATTGGGTGGGGTGGCACACCAGACTGTTACTACATTTCTACATAGGATTGGGGGGGACACACCTGACTGTTACTATGTGTCTACATCAGATGGGGGGCACACCAGACTGTTACTACATTTCTACATAGGATTGGAGGGCACACCTGACTGTTGCTACATTTCTACATAGGCTTGGGGGGGCACACCTGACACTTGTACACATTTGCTATGACTGCACTGGTATGTCAGGTACTCCATTTCATTCTGTATTCTAACCTATCATGCTGACTAGAGGCATATCAGTGTACTACAGGTCTTAGTTTTGATTGACCTACATTTCAGTTTCTGACTTCTTACCCTTCAGAACTAACATCCCACTGGCTGACCTGTTGTAGTCTGTCTGTGTAGGCCTGGGGGGGGTTACCCATAGCCATCAATCAGAAGCCTTAGCACAGCCTTTGTTTGTGTTTGTCTACACTTGTCCTGCTGGCTGAGACTGTTGTTGGGTATGTGAGCCTCCCTGATTGGCATGTGTGTGTCATATGGACACACATGGCCCAGCACAATTTCTGCAGTGGGTTTTTTCACCATGTGTAGTACTGGCTACTATAGTGACACCAGTATTTGTTACAGATCTCATGCTGCCACTATAGGTGTCTTCTATCTGCTGGCATCCCATTTAGCCACCCGATTCCCTTGCATGCTCACATCCATACCATAGATACAAGTAACAACACATACTACTCCATTCGGCAATCGGTAGGAAGAGTGACTTACTTTGTGTCTGTGCCAGTACTGAGGATGGTGCTTGGGGGCTGCCTATATCAGATGCATATAGTACACTCCCTATACATGGATGAGTACAGGTAATGTCATGTTTGGCATCCCTTTTACTGTATGTGCAAGTCAGAGAGAGGTGTCATTCCCTGGGTCCCTACTGTGTCAGTGTATGTGGTATGCGTTGCCTCTTTGCCAAGGCCAGGGCATATTGAGCACACCTCCTTCTGCCTACTGGGGCAGGCTCACTCTGTGTCTGTGTAGGCCTTTGCAATGATGGGGTGCTGTGTGGCCCTGCCCCATGCTGTTCCTGCTGCAGCTGTTTCCGCAGGATTATACTTTGTAGCATGGCACATACGATGACAATTTGAGCACATGTAGCTGGTGAGTACTTCAAGGCTCTACTGGATGTGTCCAGGCACTGGAACTGTGACTTGAGCATCCCAAACTCACGCTCTATTATAATTCTGGTCTGTGCGTGTGCCTCATTATGGAGTTCTTGTTTGGTTGTGTGTGCATTTCTGATGGGTTTCATCAGCCATGGCTCCAATGCGTAACCAGCATCACCCACTAGGTGACCATAAGGGATGTCCCCATTGGCAAATCTCTGGTACAACTGTGTCAGATGCCAGATGTGGGAGTCGTGATAGCTTCCAGGGCGGCCAGCACACACATTCATTATAATGCCCTGGGCATCGTCCATGACCTGGCAGCTGATGGAGGGGAAGCCCTTGCGGTTGATGTAGACCTTACCCTGCTCACCGGGTGGTGCTTTGATGCATATGTGTGTGCAGCCTATAGCATTCACTACCTCAGGGTATTCTACTATTTGGTGGAAGAGACGCATATTGCTGGCCAATGCCTCACGGGTGTTGGGAAAATATATGTGCTCACCGGCATGTGCTGACATAGCATCCAGGAACTGGTGGAGTACCCTGAATGCTGATGCCTGTGAGATCCCCATGATATCCTCAGTTGGCCTTTGGAAGGTACCTGTGGCTAGCATTCTTAGGCCTTCGATACCTTGGTATCCACTGGGATGGGTTGCCCTCTGTTGGTTCTGTGTGTCAGGCGTGGCCGACACAGCTCAACAATTTTCTGTAGGAGGTCCCTTTCCACACTATAGTGCTCCACTATCTCCAGCTCATGTAGCTCCTGTTAGGTTACCCTGGGTCTGTACACTCTTCTCCATCTCCTCACTGTGGATTGGTTGACAGCATTCTCATCCTCACCACCCTCAGCTTCTTCCACATGTTGATGTATGATAGCTGCTGCAGCTCCTATCATTTTGTTGTTTTTGTTTGTTAAAATTTCCCTGCTTGTATACACTGGTGGTGTAGAGTATGCAGAAAAACCAGAGGGAAAGGTGTTTGGATAGTTTATAGTAGTGTTCTGAGCTGGGCTGCTGCCTGTGTAATTAGCTGATTCTGATACATTTCACCTGCCAGCTAAGCTAGTTCTCCTTGATTACCTTCCTACTGCTGTTTCCCTTCCCATTGCCTTCCTGTTTAAGCCCAGGGTGCACCACACAAACACAGTGCTCAAATGTGCACAAAACTGTTATTTCCTGGTTTACTTTTTTTTCCTTTAAAACACACTGCACGGCACGCACACCTGCTTAGGCAGTGTAAAGAGTGCTAGGCAGCCTCAGACACACCACGTTGCTTAGCTCTGCTAAGCCAATGGCAAACCCATGCCACAGGGCTCAAATACGCTTACAGTATGCCTAACACACCCCCCTATGATGTCCGCTAACTGTTAGTCTTGAACCATGATATTCCTGCACTTACACTGTTGGGTGCTGGCTAGCATTGGAGGGAAATCTCGGATTCAGTATCATTCCCCTCATTTGCATAGGATTGCCTGATAAGGCATAGTTACAGGTTCCACACTGAGCCTTCTCCCTTAGCAACCACTATTCACTGACCATGTTGTCTTCTGCCTGCCATTGAGTATAATGGCAAAATAGTGATTTTGGTTAGAATGCTTATTTCAGGTTATTTTTTATATTTTCGGCCCAATCCCATTTGCATGCCACTGCCCTGCACTTAAAACAGCCGAAATTGGCTAAAAAAACAATAAATGTTATTTTTTTTTTATTTTTCAACTATGTTCCATGCCAATGGCCATATATTTGGCCAGTGGCATGGTTTTCATATAATATACACACTTTATTTGGAGCTGTCATGGCTCCGTTTTGTAGTTTGCAGAAATGTACTCTGGTTACTAACCAAATACATTTCTACACACTGCATTAGTACTGCACGGCTGGCTGACAGCTTCCTGGATCACAAATTCACCTCATTTGCATGGTTTTCACTTGCAAATGGGGTAATGGGCATACAGGAGCTGAGTCCATGTAGGAATAGTGCAGGAGTGCTGTGCACATCCCTGCAGCTTATTCCTGGATCGCACGGCAGACATATTGCCTCTAGGAGCTCCTGCACTATTGCTGCATGCTGTGCAGGGCTTGCTGAATCCGGAAGACTGTCTGTTGCATAATATGGCATCTCCCTTGCATTCCTTTTTGAAGGCTGAATTAAACTATTCATTAGGTATCCTTGTTTTTCCCTATTCTTCTGTAAGCTCTCTCCCATCTTGCATAGCATGGCCAGGTTTGTCCCTCCTTTTCTGTTCTCTTCTATGTACTTAAAAAGCCATTATTTCCTTTCATAATTCATTCTGCCAACTCTCTCAGCTTTTCCTGCCTTCTCTACCTTTATTTCCATTCAGCTAGCTACTGCAGCTCATTGACTTCCCAGGCCACTCATTGCACCTGTTGTAGCCCCTGAGCAGATTCAGATGCTCCTTGAATAATACTTTTTTCTACCTCCTGCACTCCTCTCGTGTCCAGCATTCATACTATTCCCTTTATGTGTCTTGTTGAAGATAAACGGTATCAATCCAACAGGTTTCCCTTCCTCTATTTCACTACCAGGACACTTAAACTATTTTCTGATACTGACCACTCCCTTACATCATTCTTGGTTTGTTGTTTTTCTTTCTGTCTGATCTTATATACGTTGTTCTCTTTTAAACAGCTTGCTACTCTACCTCCATCTCTCTCTTCTCTTTCATTCCTGAACAAACAGTGTCAGTCAGACATGTCTACATATCACCCCCTTGTCATGGGCCTGTGTTTCTGTGATATCATCAGTGTGCACTCCCATGGATTCCTCATAGCTCATGGATTCCCTATCTTCTTGCCATTGTCCTTGCATTGCAGAGTAATACTGCTGAACTTGCTCCTTGATGTGAAATTGTCCACCAACATCCAATCCTCTGACTGTTCTAATCTTGTTGCTATGTCTGCATCTTTATTTATCTTCTGTATGCTGTCCAAATACATACTCAAGTGTTGTGCTTCTGCGTCTCTCCCTCTCTTTCTGTCTTCACTTAATTGTATGATCATTGAGATGGGCCTCTCGAACCTAGCAGTAAGTACCACTGTTCCTTGAGGGATAAGATGGTGGTTGCCCCTGGTCTATCTGCCAGGGTTTCCAAATCATCCTGTCAGTTCCAAACCTTTATCTCGCCCACTACTATGGCCTGGTATTATAGTCCGTAATTCTGTTTTTCTTCAATATGCTGTCTGGTATCTGTCTGCCACCTCTCAGGCCTTACTTGCTACTATCTCAGTTATCTCCTCAGATAGGTCATTGTTGCCTTCATGCACAAAAACATGTATCTCCTTACTGGTCACTCTAGTTACCACCTCCTATTTTACTGTGTCTAGACTCCCAAAGCTGGTTTCAGTGAAATCTGCTATGTTTTGTCTACCTTGCCTGAATTCTTAACCTTCCTTCTGTTTTACTGTGTTTAGACTCACTAAGCTGGTTTCAGTGATATTTGCTGTCTCCTGTCTACCTTGCCCGAATTCTTAACCCCCATCGTGAATCAGCTACCAGCAGTCAAAACCATGTTCCCATTCTCAGCCTGGCTGTCATCTCTTCTTTCTTCCCCATGCCTCTGGTTGACTGCCTTCCTGTCTGTTCTGCATCTAATTCATTCCCCATTGCTTCTGTGCTATTTCTACAAGACCTTTCCACTGTTCTATCTCTTTTGCCCTCTGTCTATCCCATCTGGTTGAGTGTCCCTCCCTCCCACTTTCCACCTG
Organism: Protopterus annectens; assembly: GCF_019279795.1. NCBI lineage: Eukaryota > Metazoa > Chordata > Ceratodontiformes > Protopteridae > Protopterus > Protopterus annectens. The sequence goes on along the minus strand of NC_056737.1, from coordinate 139,883,897 downwards.
GTCTCCTTCTGGTGGTGGTGATGGTGTTGCATGGTCATGTCTGGAGGTCTCACTTCTATCGTCATCATTGTTTTTTGCATTTGTCCTACTTTGGCTTCCTTCTCCTTGTTTTCTGTTGTATGACTGCATCTTCCATTTACTCCCTTCAGCTTATGCTCGTCATCATTTTCCGACTTGTCCTGTCTGTTGGACTCCTGTCAATTCACATTCTATACTTTCTCACTTGACTAGTTAGCCAGCTACCAGTTGTTACTCTCATTGCCTAAGAATCTCCCCAATTCTCTTGCAGACGTCACGTGTTCTGCTGCCCTATAGTTCCCTAAGATAAACAGCTAATGTACATCCTACTGAACTCGGAAATCTTTCTCTCTCTTTTTGTCCAGCCTGTGATACTCTTTCCAGGTCCAAATCATGAATACCTCCACATTTTTCCTTTGTTTTTCCTGTATAAGTATATTGTTGTCCTACCTCTGTCTTTCTGTTCAAGTTTTATCCTTGGCCTGAAACATACATTTCAGGATGTACACAGCAGCTTAGTAATATATTTATTTGTTTTCCTGTTATACTTACACCTAGGTAAAAAAAATATATATTTTGTCAGTATTATTATAGTTTGCAAATTTTCTGTGACATTTCAGTTAATATTTAGATATATTTATTGCAGCCAAACTGAGTAGTAAGATGTAGGAAACTTTCTAAAAAATGTCAGTTTCATTTCCTATGAAGTTTTAATTCACTTTATAGTTCTGTCATAGTAGTTCCTTGTTTTGCCTCTTTTGCATTCTTCTTGGTTCTACAAGTTAAATGCTGTCATCTGGTATGCTAATGTTGCTCATTTTTTCATTTGGAGGCTTATTACATAAGACCATCTGATAGTCTGTACAAATAAGATGGCTATTGACAGCATAACGTAAATGTATTTATTATCTCTAATATCCCATAATGTGAATATTATTTTATACTTGCAGTGAGTATGGTCAGACCTCATTGCTCCAGAAACACAGATGCAGTGCATTTACAGAGGATATTTCAGAACTGTTGTTAACGGCTGGTGCACACTCTGTATATTATTGAGAAAGGAGGAAGGCAGAAGCAGGCGCTCACATGTATTTTTTGAATAAAGAAGTTATGCAAATTATGCTGAGACCATTAATACCCCATGATATGTGATATAGCGACATCCCATTTAAGTACTAAAGCTGGCTGAACCGATGGTGGTACTAGCTGGAAGTTAAGGTCTGTTGTCTTTACCTAATGCCCGGTCTCCACATGGGAGTAAGTGTACAGTTATAGCTGCATATCAAATGGGACATGTGCTGATAAAACAAGTATGTCTAAACATACTTTAGAATGCAAAGTATGTAAAAAATCAAAATGTCCATATTCTCACACCTGTATACATACATATTCACACAAATACACAATGGCCACTTTTGCTGCAGTAGCATATGTGTGCTGTTCTCCTCTAAGCCACTCTGCAAAATGAAGTGCTCCATGAAGTGTGTTAAAGAAATGAATGTACCAGCAAATAAGATCATATACAGGGAACATAAAACTGGAGTTTGGGGTGTATTTGAAAAATGCGTTGCCAACATCTCTATAAATGCAGGTTTATGCATTCATGTGTGTACATATACCAGCACTGTGCACCTGTATCCAGTGCTGTGCATCTCTATCCAATACTAGCTATATGTACAGAGAAACTAGTGCTGTACACCTGTATCCAATGCTTGCTATCTGTATAGAGAAACCAGCACTGTGCCCCTTTATCCAAAACTAGCTATCTGTACAGAGAAACCAGTGCTGTACAAATGTATCCAATGCTTGCTATCTGTATAGAGAAACCAATGCTATGCACCTGTATCCAATACTAGCTATCTGTACAGAGAAACCAGTACTGTGCACCTGTATCCAATGCTAGCTATCTGTACAGAAAAACCACTGCTGTGCACCTGTATCCCATGCTTGCTCTCTGTACAGAGAAACCAATGATGTGCACCTGTATCCAATACCTACTATCCGTAAAGAGAAACCAGTGCTGTGCACCTGTATCCAATGCTTACTATCTGCATAGAGAAACCAATGCTGAGCACCTGTATCCAGTGCTGTGCACTTGTATCCAATACTAGCTGCCTGTACAAAAAAAAACTACACGGTGCACCTGTATCCAATGCTGTGCACCTATATCCAATACTAGATACCTGTACAGAGAAACCAGTGCTGTGCACCTGTATCCAATACCAGCTATCTGTACAGAGAATGCAATGCTGTGCATCTGTATCTAGTACTCTGCAACTGTATCCAATACTAGCTGTCTGTATGAAAAAAAAAACAACACTTTGCACCTGTATCCAAAACTTTGCACCTGTATCCAATACTAGCTATCTGTAAACAGAAACCAACACTGTGCATCTGCATCCAATACTAGCTATCTGCACAGAGAGACCAGTGCTGTGCACCTGTATCTAACAGCAGCTAACTGTACAGAGAACCAATGCTGTGCACCTGCATCCAATACTAGCTATTTGTACAGAGAAACCAGCACTGTACATCTGTATCCAATACTAGCTATGCGTTGAGAGAAACCAACACTTTGCACCTGTATCCAGTACTAGCCATCTGCACAGAGAAACCAGTGCTGTGCACCTGTATCCAGTACTAGCTATCTGTACAGAGAAACCAACACTGTGCACCTGTATCCAGTACTAGCTATCTGTACAGAGAAACCAAGGCTGTGCACCTGTATCCAACACTAGCTACATGTACAGAGAAACCAGCACTGTGCACCTATATTTAATACTAGCTATCTGTACAGAGAAACCAACACTGTGCACCTGTATCCAATGCTTGCTACCTGTACAGAGAAATCAACTCTGTGAATTTGTATCCAATGCTGTGCACCTGTATCCAATACTTGATATCTGTACAGCGAAACCAACTCTGTACACCTATATCCAGTGCTGTCACCTGTATGCAATACTAGCTACCTGTACAGGGAAATCAACACTGTGCACCTGTATCCAGTACTAGCTATCTGTACAGAGAAGCCAGTGTTGTGCACCTGTATCCAATACTTGCTGTCTGTACAGAAAAAACAACACTGTGCAAATGTATCCAATGCTGTGCACCTGTATGAAATACTAGGTATCTGTACAGAGAAACCAACACTGGGCACTTATATCAAATACTAACTATCTGTACATGGAAACAAATGCTGTGCACCTGAATCCAATACCAGCTATCTTGTCAGAGAAACCAAAGCTGTGACATGCATGCAATACTAGCTATCTGTACAGAGAAAGCAACTCTGTGCACCTATATCCAGTGCTGTGCACCTGTATCCCATGCTTGCTATCTGCACAGAAAAACAACACTGTGCACCTCTATCCAGTGCTGTGCACCTGTATCCCATGCTTGCTATCTGTACAGAGAAACCAGTGATGTGCACCTGTGTCTAGTGCTTACAATCCATACAGAGGAACCAATGCTGTGCACCTGTATCCAGTGCTTGCTGTCTGTACAGAAAAACCAACGCTGTCTACCTGTATCCAATACTAACTGTCTGTACAGAAAAAAACAGAAAAAACAACACTGTGCACCCGTATCCAGTGCTGTGCACCTATATATAATACTACCTATCTGTACAGAGAAACCAACACTGTGCACCTGTTTCCAATACTAGCTATCTGTATAGAGAAGCCAATGCTGTGCACCTGTATGCAATACTAGCTATCTGCACAGATAAACCAGTGCTGTGCAGCTGTATCAATATCAGCTAACTGTACAGAGAACCAATGCTGTGCACCTGCATCCAATACTAGCTATTTGTACATTGAAACCAACACTGTACAGCTGTATCCAATGCTTGCTATCTGTACAGAGAAACCAATGCTGTGCACCTGTATCCAGTACTGGCTATGTGCACAGATTAACCAGTGCTGTGCACCTGTATCCAATACTAGATATCAGTACAGAGAAACCAGCGCTGCGCACCTATATCCAATACCAGCTACCTGTACAGAGAAACCAATCCTGTCCACCTGTATCCAGTATTAGCTATCTGTACAGAGAAACCAGCACTGTGCAACTGTATCCAATGCTTGCTATCTGTACAGAGAAACTAGTGCTGTACACCTGTATCCAATACTAGCTATCTGTACAGTGAAAGCAATGCTGTGCACCTGTATCCAATACTAGCTATCAGTACAGAGAGTCCAGCTCTGGGCAACTATATCCAATAGTGTCTGTAGAGAGAAACCAATGCTGTGCACCTGTATCCAGTACTAGCTAGCTATACAGAGAAACCAACACTGTGCACCTTGTATCCAATGTTTGCTATCTAGAAACCAATGCTGTGCACCTATATCCAATACTAGCTATCTGTACAGAGAAACCAACATTGCGCACCTGTATCCAATACTAGCTATCTGTACAGAGAAACCAGTCTAGTGCACCTATATCCAGTACTAGCTATCTGTACAGAGAAACCAATGCTGTGCCCCTGTATCCAATACTAGCTATCTGTACAGAGAAACCAATGCTGTACACCTGTATCCAGTGGTTGCTATCTGTACAGAGAAACAAACACTGTGCACCTGTATCCAATACTAGCTATCTGTACAGAGAAACCAATGCAGTGCACCTGTATCCAATTCTTTCTATCTGTACAGAGAAACCAATGCTGTGCAGCTATATCCAATACTTGCTCTCTATGCAGAGAAATCAATGCTGTGCACCTATTCCCAATACTAGCTATCTCTACAGAGAAATCAATGCTGTGCACCTGTATTCAGTGATAGATGTCTGTACAGAGAAACCAATGCTGTGCACCTGTATCCAATACTAGCTATCTGTACAGAGAAACCAGCCCTGTGCACCTGTAACCAGTACTAGCTATCTGTACAGAGAAACCAACACTGTGCAACTCTATCCAATGCTTGCTATCTGTACAGAGAAACCAGTGCTGTACACCTGTATCCAATATTAGCTATCTGTACAGTGAAAGCAATGCTGTGCACCTGTATCCTGTACTAGCTAGCTATACATAGAAACCAGCACTGTGCACCTTGTATCCAATGTTTGCTATCTAGAAACCAATGCTGTGCACCTATATTCAATACTAGCTATCTGTACAGAGAAACCAACATTGTGTACCTGTATCCAATGCTAGCTATCTGTACAGAGAAACCAGTCCAGTGCACCTATATCCAGTACTAGCTATCTGTACAGAGAAACCAACGCTGTGCCCCTGTATCCAGTACTAGCTATCTGTACAGAGAAACCAATGCTGTGCAGCTTTATCCAATACTAGCTTTCTGTGCAGAGAAATCAATGCTGTGCACCTATTCCCAATACTAGCTACCTCTATAGAGAAATCAATGATGAGTGGATGGGCAATCGTAGGTTTACCCCGGGTATCACTTCTGTGTCACTGTTAGACAGAGGCACAGTATACTAACCTCGAAAAAGGGCATAGCAAAATAAATTTAAAATGGGTGGCGAAAGCCAAACACATTCTGGCTAGGCTTATAAATGCCCTAGGGCAGATAGCCTAGTATGAACCTATGAACCTATGAACCTATAATGCTGTGCACCTGTATTCAGTACTAGCTGTCTCTACAGAGAATCCAACGCTGTGCATCTGTATCCAATACTAGCTATCTGTACACAGAAACCAACACAGTGCACCTGAATCCAAAACTAGCTATCTGTACAGAGAAACCAGTGCTGTAAACCTGTATCTAATGCTTGCTATATGTATAGAGAATCCAACGCTGTGCGCCTCTATCTAATATTAGCTACCTCTACAGAGAAGCAAATGATGTGCACCTGTATCCAATGCTAGCTATTAGTACAGAGAAACCAGCGCTGAACAACTGTATCCAATGTTTGCTGTCTGTATAGAGAAACCAACACTGTGCACCTGTATCCAATGCTTGCTATCTGTACAGTGAAACCAACACTGTGCACCTATATCCAGTACTAGTTATCTGTACAGAGAAACCAACACTGTGAACCTGTATCCAATACTAGCTATCTGTACAGAGAAACCAGCACAGTGCACCTAAATCCAGTACTAGCTATCTGTACAGAGAAACCAACGCTGTGCACCTGTATCCAATACTATCTATCTGTACAGGGAAACCAAAGCTGTGCACCTGCATCTAATACTAGCTGTCTGTGCAGAGAAACCAATGCTGTGCACCTATTCCCAATACCAGCTATCTCTACAGAGAGACCAATGTTGTGCACCTGTAATCATTACTAGCTGTCTGTACAGAGAAACCAATTCTGTGCACCTGTATCCAGTACAAGCTATCTGTATAGAGAAACCAGCACTGTGCACCTATATTTAATACCATCTAGCTGTGCAGAGAAACCAACACTGCGCACCTGTATCCAATGCTTGCTACCTGTGCAGAGAAACCAATGCTGTGCATCTGTATCCAGTGCTGTGCACCTGTATCCAGTACTAGCTATCTGTACAGAGAAGCCAGCACTGTGCACCTATATTTAATGCTAGCTAGCTGTACAGAGAAATCAACGCTGTGAACCTGTATCCAATGCTGTGCACCTGTATCCAATGCTTGATATTCATACAGCGAAACCAACTCTGTGCACCTGTGTACAATGCTGTGCAACTGTATGCAATACTAGCTACCTGTACAGAGAAACCAACACTGTGCACCTGTATCCAATCCTAGCTATCTGTACAGAGAAACCAAACCTGTGCACCTGTATCCAATACTTGCTGTCTGTACAGAAAAAAACAACACTCTGCACCTGTATCCAAGACTGTGCACGTGTATGAAATACTAGGTATCTGTACAGAGAAACCAACACTGGGTACCAGAATCCAATACCTGCTATCTGTACAGAGAAACCAATGCTGTGCACCAGAATCCAATACCTGCTATCTGTACAGAGAAACCAATGCTGTGCACATGCATGCGATACTAGCTATCTGTACAGAGAAAGCAACGCTGTGCACCTATATCCATTGCTGTGCACCTATATCTCATGCTTGCTATCTGTACAGAGAAACCAATGCTGTGCACCTGTATCCAATGCTTACAATCCGTACAGAGATACCAATGATGTGCACCTGTAGCCAATGCTAGCTGTCTGTACAGAAAAACCAATGCTGTGTACCTGCATCCAATACTGTCTGTACAGAATAAACATCACTGTGCACCTGTATCCAATGCTGTGCACCTGTATGCAATACTAGCTATCTGCACAGAGAAACCAACACTGTGCACCTGTATCCAATACTAGCTATCTGTACAGAGAAACCAATGCTGTGCACCTGTATCCAATACCAGCTATCTGTACAGAGAATCCAATGCTGTGCATCTGTATTCAGTACTCTGCAACTGTATCCAATACTAGCTGTCTGTATGAAAAAAAACAACACTGTGCACCTGTATCCAAAACTTTGCACCTGTATGCAATACTAGCTATCTGTAAACAGAAACCAACACTGTGCATCTGCATCCAATACTAGCTATTTGCACAGAGAGACCAGTGCTGTGCACCTGTATCTAATAGCAGCTAACTGTACAGAGAACCAATGCTGCGCACCTGCATCCAATACTAGCTATGTGTACAGAGAAACCAGCACTGTACATCTGTATCCAATGCTTGCTATCTGTACAGAGAAACCAACGCTGTGCACCTGTATCCAATACTCGATATCTGTACAGAGAAACAAATGCTGTGCACCCTGTATCCAATATTAGCTATGTGTTGAGAGAAACCAACACTGTGCACCTGTATCCAGTACTAGCTATCTGCACAGACAAACAGTGCTGTGCACCTGTATCCAGTACTAGCTATCTGTACAGAGAAACCAACACTGTGCACCTGTATCCAGTACTAGCTATCTGTACAGAGAAACCAAGGCTGTGCACCTGTATCCAACACTAGCTACCTGTACAGAGAAACCAGCACTGTGCACCTATATTTAACACTAGCTATCTGTACAGAGAAACCAACACTGTGCACCTGTACCCAATGCTTGCTACCTGTACAGAGAAATCAACTCTGTGAATTTGTATCCAATGCTGTGCACCTGTATCCAATACCTGATATCTGTACAGTGAAACCAACTCTGTACACCTATGTCCAGTGCTGTGCAGCTGTATGCAATACTAGCTACCTGTACAGGGAAATCAACACTGTGCACCTGTATCCAGTACTAGCTATCTGTACAGAGAAACCAGTGCTGTGCACCTGTATCCAATACTTGCTGTCTGTACAGAAAAAACAACACTGTGCAAATGTATCCAATGCTGTGCACCTGTATGAAATACTAGGTATCTGTAAAGAGAAACCAACACCGGGCACCTATATCAAATACTAACTATCTGTACATAGAAACAAATGCTGTGCACCTGAATCCAATACCAGCTATCTGATCAGAGAAACCAAAGCTGTGACATGCATGCAATACTAGCTATCTGTACAGAGAAAGCAAATCTGTGCACCTATATCCAGTGCTGTGCACCTGTATCCCATGCTTGCTATCTGCACATAGAACCCAACGCTATGCACCTGTATCCAGTGCTGTGCACCTGTATCCCATGCTTGCTATCTGTACAGAGAAACCAATGCTGTGCACCTGTGTCCAGTGCTTATAATTCATACAGAGGAACCAATGCTGTGCACCTGTATCCAGTGCTTGCTGTCTGTACAGAAAAACCAACGCTGTCTACCTGTATCCAATACTAACTGTCTGTACAGAAAAACCAAAAAAAACAACACTGTGCACCCGTATCCAATGCTGTGTAGCTATATATAATACTACCTATCTGTACAGAGAAACCAACACTGTGCACCTGTTTCCAATACTAGCTATCTGTACAGAGAAGCCAATGCTGTGCACCTGTATGCAATACTAGCTATCTGCACAGAGAAACCAGTGCTGTGCAGCTGTATCCAATATCAGCTAACTGTACAGAGAACGAATGCTGTGCACCTGCATCCAGTACCAGCTATTTGTACAGAGAATCCAACACTGTACATTTGTATCCAATGCTTGCTATCTATACAGAGAAACCAACACTGTGCACCTGTATCCAGTACTGGCTATGTGCACAGATTAGCCAGTGCTGTACACCTGTATCCAATACTAGATATCAGTTCAGAGAAACCAGCGCTTTGCACCTATATCCAATACCAGCTACATGTACAGAGAAACCAGTCCTGTGCACCTGTATCCAGTATTAGCTATCTGTACAGAGAAACCAGCACTGTACAACTGTATCCAATGCTTGTTATCTGTTCAGAGAAACCAGTGCTGTACACCTGTATCCAATACTAGCTATCTGTACAGTGAAAGCAATGCTGTGCACCTGTATCCAATACTAGCTATCAGTACAGAGAGTTCAGCTCTGGGCAACTACATCCAATAGTGTCCGTAGAGAGAAACCAATGCTGTGCACCTGTATCCAGTACTAGCTAGCTATACAGAGAAACCAACATTGTGTACCTGTATCCAATGCTAGCTATCTGTACAGAGAAACCAGTCCAGTTCACCTATATCCAGTACTAGCTATCTGTACAGAGAAACCAACTCTGTGCCCCTGTATCCAGTACTAGCTATCTGTACAGAGAAACCAACGTTGTGCACCTGTATCCAATTCTTGCTATATGTACAGAGAAACCAATGCTGTGCAGCTATATCCAATACTAGCTTTCTGTGCGGAGAAATCAATGCTGTGCACCTATTCGCAATACTAGCTATCTCTATAGAGAAATCAATGCTGTGCACCTGTATTCAGTACTAGCTGTCTCTACAGAGAAACCAGTGCTGTGCACCTGTATCCAATACTAGCTATCTGTACACAGGAACAAACACTTTGCACCTGTATCCAGTACTAGCTATCTGTACAGAGAAACCAATGCTGTGCACCTGAATCCAAAACTAGCTATCTGTAAAGAGAAACCAGTGCTGTAAACCTGTATCTAATGCTTGCTATATGTATAGAGAATCCAACGCTGTGCACCTCTATCTGATACTAGCTACCTCTACAGAGAAGCAAATGTTGTGCACCTGTATCCAATGCTAGCTATTAGTACAGAGAAACCAGCGCTGAACAACTGTATCCAATGCTTGCTGTCTGTATAGAGAAACCAACACTGTGCACCTGTACCCTATGCTTGCTATCTGTACAGAGAAACCAACACTGTGCACCTATATCCAGTACTAATCTGCACAGAGAAACCAACACTGTGAACCTGTATCCAATACTAGCTATCTGTACAGAGAAACCAGCACAGTGCACCTATATCCAGTACTAGCTATTTGTACAGAGAAACCAACGCTGTGCCCCTGTATTCAATACTAGCTATCTGTACAGAGAAACCAACACTGTGCACCTGTATCCAATGCTTGCTATCTGTACAGAGAAACCAACACTGTACACCTGTATCCAATACTATTTATCTGTACAGGGAAACCAACACTGTGCACCTGCAGCTAATACTAGCTGTCTGTGCAGAGAAACCAATACTGTGCACCTATTCCCAATACTAGCTATCTCTACTGAGAAACCAATGCTGTGCACCTGTAATCATTACTAGCTGTCTGTACAGAGAAACCAATGCTGTGCACCTGTATCCAGTACAAGCTATCTGTATAGAGAAACCAGCACTGTGCACCTATATTTAATACTAGCTAGCTGTGCAGAGAAACCAACACTGTGCACCTGTATCCAATGCTTGCTACCTGTACAGAGAAACCAATGCTGTGCATCTGTATCCAGTGTTGTGCACCTGTATCCAACACTAGCTGTCTGTACAGAAAAAAACAACACTGTGCACCTGTATCCAATGCTGTGCACCTGTATGCAAGACTAGCTATCTGTACAGAGAAACCAACACTGTGCACCTGTATCCAGTACTAGCTATCTGTTCAGAGAAACCAATGCTGTGCACCTGTGTCCAATACTAGCTAGCTGTATAGAGAAACCAGTGCTGTGCACCTACATCCAATACTACCTATCTCTACAGAGAAACCAACACTGTGCACCTGTAGCCAATGCTTGCTATCTTTACAGATAAACCAATGCTGTGCATCTATATCCAGTGCTGTGCACCTGTATCCAATGCTTACTATCTGTACAGTGAAACCAATGCTGTGCACCTGTATCCAGTGTTGTGCACCTGTATCCCATGCTTGCTATCTGTACAGAGAAACCAAAGCTGTGCAGCTGTATCCAATGCTTACTATCCATACAGAGAAACCAATGCTGTGCATCTGTATCCAATGCTTACTATCCGTACAGAGAAACCAGTGCTGTGCACCTGTATCCAATGCTTGCTATCTGTACAGAGAAACCAACACTGTGCATCTGTATCCAATACTAGCTGTCTGTACAGAAAAAACAACACTGTGCACCTGTAAGCAATACTAGCTATCTGTACAGATAAACCAACTCTGTGTACGTGTATCCAATACTAACTGTCTGTACAGAAATAACAACACTGTAAACCCGTATCCAATTATGTGCACCTGTATACAATACTACCTATCTGTAGAGAGAAACCAACACTGTGCACCTGTTTCCAATACTAGCTATCTGTACAGAGAAACCAATGCTGTGCACCTGTATCCAATACCAGCTATCTGTAAAGAGAAACCAATGCTGTGCATGCATATCCAGTGCTTGCTATCTGTACAGAAAATCCAGTGCCGTGCACCTGTATCTAGTACTGTGCACCTGTATCTATTACTAGCTATCTGTATAGAAAAACAACACTGTGCACCTGTATCCAATACTTTGCACCTGTATGCAATACTAGCTATCTGCACAGAGAAACCAGTGCTGTGCAGCTGTATCCAATATCAGCTAACTGTACAGAGAACCAATGCTGTGCACCTGCATCCAGTACTAGCTATTTGTACAAAGAAACCAACACTGTACATCTGTATCCAATGCTTGCTATCTGTACAGAGAATCCAACGCTGTGCACCTGTATCCAGTACTAGCTATCCGTAGATAGAAACCAACGCTGTGCACCTGTATCCAGTACTAGCTGTCTGTACAGAGAAACCAACACTGTGCACCTGTATCCAGTACTAGCTATGTGCACAGAGAAACCAGTGCTGTGCATCCGTATTCAATACTAGATATCAGTACAGAGAAACCAGTGCTGTGCACCTATATCCAATACTAGCTACCTGTACAGAGAAACCAGTGATGTGCACCTGTATCCAGTACTAGCTGTCTATACAGAGAAACCAACACTGTGCACCTGTATCTGATGCTAGCTATCTGTACAGAGAAACCAATCCTGTGCACCTGTATCCACTACTAGCTATCTGTACAGAGAATCCAGCACTGTGCAACTGTATCCAATGTTTGCTATATGTACAGAGAAACCAGTGCTGTACACTTGTATCCAATACTAGCTATATGTACAGTGAAAGCAATGCTGTGCACCTGTATCCAATACTAGCTATCAGTACAGAGAGTCCAGCTCTGGGCAACTATATGCAATAGTATCTGTAGAGAGAAACCAATGCTGTGCACCTGTATCCAGTACTAGCTAGTTATACAGAGAAACCAACACTGTGCACCTTGAATCCAATGTTTGATATCTAGGAACCAATGCTGTGCACTTATATCCAATACTAGCTATCTGTACAGAGAAACCAACATTGTGCACCTGTATCCAATACTAGCTATCTGTACAGAGAAACCAACACTGTACACCTGTATCCAATGGTTGCTGTCTGTACAGAGAAACCAACACTATACACCTGTATCCAATACTAGCTATCTGTACAGAGAAACCAACACGTGCACCTGTATCCAATTGTTGCTATCTGTACAGAGAAACCAACACTGTGCACCTGTATCCAATACTAGCTATCTGTACACAGAAATCAACACTGTGCACCTATATCCAATACTAGCTATCTGTACAGAGAAACCAACATTGTGCACCTGTATCCAATACTACCTATCTGTACAGAGAAACCAGTCTAGTGCACCTATATCCAGTACTAGCTATATGTACAGAGAAACCAACGCTGTGCCCCTGTATCCAACATTAGCTATCTGTACAGAGAAACCAACACTGTACACCTGCATCCAATGGTTACTGTCTGTACAGAGAAACCAACACTATACACCTGTATCCAATACTAGCTATCTGTACAGAGAAACCAACACTGTGCACCTGTATCCAATTCTTGCTATCTGTACAGAGAAGCCAGTACTGTGCACCTATATCCAATACTAGTTATCTGTGCAGAGAAATCAATGCTGTGCACCTATTCCCAATACTAGCTATCTCTACAGAGAAATCAAAGCTGTGCACCTGTATTCAGTACTAGCTGTCTGTACAGAGAAACCAACGCTGTGCACCTGTATCCAATACTAGCTATCTGTACACAGAAACCAACACTGTGCACCTGTATCCAGTACTAGCTATTTGTACAGAGAAACCAGCACTGTGCACCTGAATCCAAAACTAGCTATCTGTACAGAGAAACCAGTGCTGTAAACCTGTATCTAATGCTTGTTATATGTATAGAGAATCCAACGCTGTGCGCCTTTATCTAATACTAGCTACCTCTACAGAGATGCAAATGCTGGGCACCTGTACCCAATGCTAGCTATTAGTACAGAGAAATCAGCGCTGAACACCTGTGTCCTATGCTTGCCGTCTGTATAGAGAAACCAGCGCTGTGCACCTGTATCTAATACTAGCTATATGTACAGCAAAATCAGTGCTGTGCACCTGTATCCAATACAAACTATAAGTACAGAGAAGCCAGCATTGTGCACCTATATCCAATACTAGCTATCTCTACAGAGAAACCATTGCTGTGCACCTATATCCAGTACTAGCTAACTGTACAGAGAAACCAACACTGTGCACCTGCATCTAATACTAGCTGTCTGCACATTGAAACCAGTGCTGTGCACATGTATCCAATGCTTGCTATCTGTACAGAGAATCCAACGGTGTGCACCTATATCCAATACTAGCTTTCTGTACTGAGAAACCAGTGCTGTGCATCTGTATCCAATGCTTGCTATCTGTACAGAGAAACCAATGCTGTTCACCTGTATCCAGTACTAGCTATCTGTACAGAGAAACCAATGCTGTTCACCTGTATCCAGTATTAGCTAGCTGTACAGAGAAACCAACACTGTGCACCTGTATCCAATGCTTGCTATCTGTACAGAGAAACCAACACTGTGCACCTATATCCAGTACTAGCTATCTGTACAGAGAAACCAACACTGTGTACCTGTGTCCAATACTAGCTATCTGTACAGAGAAACCAGCACAGTGCACATATATCCAGTGCTAGCTATCTGTACAGAGAAACCAACAGTGTGCACCTGTATCCAATGCTTGCTATATGTACAGAGAAACCAACGCTGTGCACCTGCATCTAATACTAGCTGCCTGCACAAAGAAACCACTGCTGTGTACCTGTATACAATGCTTGCTCTCTGTACAGAGAATCCAATGCTGTGCACCTATATCCAATACTAGCTATCTGTACTGAAAAACCAGTGCTGTGCATCTGTATCCAATGCATGCTGTCTGTACAGACAAACCAATGATGTGCACCTGCATCTAATACTAGCTGTCTGCACAGAGAAACCAACGCTGTGCACCTGTATCCAATGCTTGCTATCCGTACAGAGAATCCAATGCTGTGCACTTATATCCAGTACTAGCTGTCTGTGCAGAGAAATCAATGCTGTGCACCTATTCCCAATACTAGCTATCTCTACAGAGAAACCAACCAAGTGCACCTGTATTCTGTACTAGCTGTCTGTACAGAGAAACCAACGCTGTGCACCTGTATCCAATACAAGCTATCTGTACAGAGAAACCAACACTGTGCACCTGTATTTAATACTAGCTAGCTGTGCAGAGAAACCAACACTGTGCACCTGTATCTAGTGTTGTGCACCTGTATCCAACACTAGCTGTCTGTACAGAAAAAACAACACTGTGCACCTATATTCAATGCTGTGCACCTGTATGCAAGACTAGCTATCTGTACAGAGAAACCAACACTGTGCACCTGTATCCAATACTAGCTATCTGTTCAGAGAAACCAAGGCTGTGCACCTGCATCTAATACCAGCTAGCTGTACAGAGAAACCAATGCTGTGCACCTATATCCAATGCTATCTATCTCTACAGAGAAACCAACACTGTGCACCTGTATCCAATGATTGCTATCTTTACAGAGAAACCAGTGCTGTGCGTCTGTACCCAGTGCTGTGCACCTGTATCCCATGATTGCTATCAGTACAGAGAAGCCAATGCTGTGTACCTGTATCCAGTGCTGTGCACCTGTAACCCATGCTTCCTATCTGTACAGAGAAACCAACGCTATGCACCTGTATCCAATGCTTACTATCCGTACAGAGAAACCAATGCTATGCATCTATAAGCAATACTAGCTATCTGTACAGAGAAACCAACAGTGTGCACCTGTATCCAATACTAGCTATCTGTAAAGAGAAACCAATGCTGTCTACCTTTATCCATTACCAGATATCTGTACAGAGAAACCAACATTGTGCACCTGTATCCAATACTAGCTATCTGTACAGAGAAACCAGTGCTGTACACCTGTATCCAATGCTTGCTATCTGTACAGAGAAACCAACACTATGCCCCTGTATCCAATACTAGCTATCTGTACAGAGAAGCCAACACTTTGCCCCTGTATCCAATGCTTGCTATCTATACAGAGAAACCAACTCTGTGCAACTTTATCCAATGCTTCCCATCTGTACAAAGAAACTAAGGCTGTGCACATGTATCCAATACTAGCTATCTGTACTAAGAAACCAACGCTGTGCACCTGCATCCTGTATTAGCTATCTGTCCAGAGAAACAAATGCTTTCCACCTGTATCCAATACTAGCTAACTGTGCAGAGAAACCAGCAATGTGCACCTATGTTTAATACTAGCTAGCTGTACAGAGAAACCAACACTGTGCACCTGTATCCAATGCTTGCTACCTGTACAGAGAAATCAATGCTGTGAACCTGTATCCAATGCTGTGCACCTGTATCCAGTGCTTGATATCTGTACAGCGAAACCAATTCTGTGCACCTGTGTCCAATGCTGTGCACCTGTGGGCAATACTAGCTAACTGTACAAAGAAACCAACACTGTGCCCCTGTATGCAATACTAGTATTGTACAGAGAAACCAATGCTATGCACCTGTATCCAATGCTAGCAGTCTGTGCAGGAAAAAACAACACTGTGCACCTGTATCCAATGCTGTGCATCTGTATGCAATATTAGGTAACTGTACAGAGAAACCAGCACTATGCACCTGTATCCAATACTAGCGATCTGTACAGAAAAAACAATGCTGTGCACATGCATGCAATACTAGCTATCTGTACAGAGAAAGCAATGCTGTGCACCTGTATCCAGTGCTGTGCACCTGTATCCCATGCTTGCTATCTGTACAAAGAAACCAATGCTATGCATCTGTATCCAGTGCTTACAATCCATACAGAGAAACCAGTGCTGTGCACCTGTATCCAATGCTTACTATCCGTACAGAGAAATCAACGCTGTATACCTGCATCCAATACTAGCTATCTGTACAGAGAAACCAATGCTGTGTACCTGTATCCAATGCTTGCTATCTGTACAGAGAATCTAATGCTGTGCACCTGTATCCAGTACTAGATATCTGTACAGAGAAACCAACACTGTGCACCTGTATCCAGTACTAGCTATCTGCACAGAGAAACCAGTACTGTACACTTGTATCCAATATCAGCTAACTGTACAGAGAACCAGTGCTGTGCACCTGAATCCAGTACTATCTGTCTGTATAGAGAAACCAACACTGTGCACCTGTATCCAGTACTAGCTATCTGTACAGAGAAACCAGTGCTGTGCATCTGTATCCAGCTCTTGCTACCTGTACAGAGAAGCCAACACTGTGCACCTGTATCCAATACTAGCTATCTATACAGAGAACCCAGTGCTGTTCACCTGTGTCCAATGCTTGCTATCTGTACAGAGATGTCAACATTGTTCAATGCTATCCAGTACTAGTTATTTGTACAGAGGCTCTCATCTTCACCCTCTTTGTTGTTTCTACCATATACTAATTTTACTGTGTGTGAAGTACGCCTGATGCCATAGATGACATGGGCTTCCCACTTTCAGCATATGAGTGAAGCAGAAACTCTTGTACTGTACAGATGCAGCAGAACATAAGTCCACTATTGAGTACTGACCAGTGCATCCTGCCCCATGTGAACTACTGGAGTCATAATATCCATCCAAGAGGCAGACAGTCAGCACTGTGGCACAAACCCTCACCACAATGGGAATACCAGTCTCCTGAATGGTGGTGAATGATTTATTATTGTTAACGGTATCAGATAATGGGGTCTGTATCACAAAATTGAACTTCCAAAATGTCGAACACACCAAACACCTTCAAAACCTACACTAAACCTAACATACACCACTATCTATGCACTAACCTTAACCCAGCCCTAACCCTAAAGTCTGTCACTACCGCACACTTACCTGACCCAAACCCTAACCCTAAAGTCCATCACTACTGCACACTTACCTGACCTGTGCCCTAACCCTAAAGTCTGTCACTATCGCACACTTACCTGACCCGCGCCCTAACCCTAAAGTCTGTCACTACCCGTTCATACACTTATCTTGACCCGGTCCGAAAATACCAAATCCGCAGAAATGGCCAACTGAATTCTTTCCCTGAGAAAGAATTCAGGTTTCCGAGGCTTCGACATTCTCAACTTTCAACTTACCAGATTCGAACTTCCAGTATTCGGCATTCACAACATTCAATTTGGTGATATAGACCCCAGATAATGTATACCATACAGCTCCCAGCTTTGGTTTTTCATTGCATTATCATAATATGCATTTGCAAGACAGGCTTCTCAACATGTAGAACCCAGTGCTCCCTATTCACACATTCCACCTTTTGTAATACATTGTTACATTTCAGATCAAAGCATCAGTGCAGCATGGTTAGTGAAATGTATTGCCAGAGTCATCCTCCAGTTATGCTACTGAATATTGTCCTGACTGTAGAACAGGCTAGTGAGGTGTAAATATGTTTTGTATGCAGTCATATTGAATACTCTGAGTCTGTGTGTAAATCATGCATTGTACTGCAAAAAAGATGTTAATATATCATTTGTACTAGAATACACAAGTTCTGTATACCCATTTAATGTCTAATGAGCACTGTACATGTTAGTAGCAGTTTTATTGGTTGCTGCCTTCAAAATAATTAGTAAAATTTGAAACCAGAGTGTGGCTAAATGGCTAGAGATTCATACACTGACTTACTGTTGTTTTTTACAAGTGTTATGTTGACCTGTTGGAAGTATATGAAAAACATGGACCAGCTGGATACTACATGCTGAGAAGTTACTCTTACAGATGCATGTTATTTTGGCTTTCTTTTTAAATATGTATTTTGCTGTACTGAACTTGCGCAGTACTGACGTATTGACATCCGATTACTGCTGGGTATACCCTAGGATAAGTAGATGTTCTATGCACGTCAGACATTCCTACCACATAACTCTTGTGCGCAGCACATTTCTATCCTTGTTTCCTGAGTCATGCCCCAGAGATCTGGGAACCAATGCTGTTCACTGTCCTATATGCTTTGCACACGTACTGCATATATTTACATATCCTGTTTATCTTATAACAGATTGCCAGTATCAGTGGTTCAAAAGAAAGCATACTCACTTTGGATGCTGGGAGATCAGAAGGCCTTGGGTTCTTGTCCCACTTCTACTTCTTGGATACATTTTCTAATACTGACAATGCAGTGTAGCCTGTGAGGGGAGGGGTTACTATACTTCTCATGGGAGAAGGGGTTGTGCTGCACTTTTCAGTGTGCCCCATCTTTCAAATGAGATGTTAGACCAAGGCCCCATATGAATGACTTGATGATAGCTTAGGCAAAAAAGACTCCATAGCAGTTATCACAAAGAGGAGGAATGTGCTTTATTAACAATTATATTAATTTTATACTATCTCAAAAAATTAAATCAATTATTTATACACTGATTTTTTTTATCATTCATATTTCAACAGAGAACTTAACCAATCAGTTCTGTTTCTTTCATTCTTTTTTCTTTTGTATTTACTGTCCGTCTCTCTACATCTTCTTGGTTCAGCTAATACGTCATCTTCTTTCATTTTCTTGTTATATAACAAATTCTCACATCTTTTTTCCAAAACACCCAAATTGTCATGAACAGAACTTTTATCTTATTTACCAGTATCACATTTCTTTACTTTATTGTAATTCATATATAATGTCATATTCATATTTATCTCACTCCCTCCAATGGAGCTCTGGAACTTTGCACCATAGCTTCCAATGGGCAGACCTTAAGCTTTTTGATAGAAACAAAGTATGTCCTCACATTTCAAACAAATATTCATATCTCTGGAACCATAAGTGTTACTAAAGAAGTATAAATGGTAAACTCTTCACTACAAACTATTTTTATTCTTTATGTTCTAGATTTTAAACTACATTTTATGTGACATTAAACATAGTAACCATTAAATTTGTAACATTTTATAAACAACTTACAATATCTCAGCAACCTCTCAAGTTACACACATTCAGTAGCATTTTGTTCATCCAGCAAGGAGCATTCATATGAGGCTATACAGTTCTGTCTGTGCTACTTGGTTGTTGAGATATTTAGAAAAGCATGAAAATCATAGCAATATAAGTAAATATTATATTATCAGCAATTAATATCTCTTTACATGCATTAGACAGAGGTCAAATATCAACACACCTGTGTTCAGCTTTGAATAAGCTTTAATATGAAACATTGTAATACTTTGTACACAGCATAGTTTTAAAACTATTAAAGCAAATATGAACAAGCAATATTTGATGCCTAGAGGCACCAGTAGGATGTAACTGCAGAAGCACTTGAGGCGTCACTTGGCTGTAATGAATTATATATTTAAACACTTATCATCTACATTAATCTTTAAACTTTTCCCCAAATTATTTATCCTTTTTGCAGTCCAAAAAGCAATGTTTTGCTGTTTCTTCTTTACTACAATTAACACATTTTCTTTACTCCATCACCTTATATTTCATATTCCCTTTCACTGGCAAGTTGTCTAGTGAAATCTTCCACAAAACATCTTATGCTTCATGCTTTACAACATGTTTCAAAACCTTCTCCTTCTATCTTTTATTGCCTTTTTTATCTTCTTTCAATTCTTTCCATGGGTGTAATAACTCCTTTTCCATTAGAGTTGTCAATATATATATTCCCCCTTAATCACTTCTCCTGCTAACTCATCCAATACTTTCCCCATCCTTTTTGTAGTATTTTCATAAATATTTTATAATCAATATTTTATAGTTCGTATTCCCTACTGTTATGGGCCTCCATTTTTATATCCTTTCTTGAATCCTTTTTCCATATAGATCTTATCATTCCACCACACCTGCCTCTTGAAAAAAAAAAAAAAAACTTCTGTTTCATTTTTATTAATTGCCCTGTAATACTCATTACTAATGCCATCTAATCCTCACACTGATTAAGTCTTAACTTATTTTATCAATGTCTCTATTTCTTCTATTATTAAATTGTTTTCTAAAAATCCTTACTTTTTCATCTATTGTTTTTGCTTTCCATTCTTCATGCTCCACCACTTCCTCTTTTTCATATATTTTCTCTACAGAATTTTCTACCACGTAGTATCTTTGTAATATCTTCTTGCTTGCTATTTTATATTTCCCTTTCCATCTGAGATAGCAACCATCTGTCCTTCTTTCATTTTTATTTATTTTCCTTCAGAAAAAAGAAATATTTGCCTATGTAACATCATTTTACTTTTTCTCAATTCTTTTCATACATCTGTTTTGCTATTTCTCTTATTGTTACATTCTTTGTCTCATAATTCTATACACGTTCTTTATATTTCATCTTATTTCTTTTTTATTCTTGTACATCTAAATATATTTTTATACTTCTGATTATATACTACCTATCATTGTGTCTAATTTTTATAAAATGGTCTCATTGTCATATAGTCTTTCAATAGTATTGCACTCTCTTAACATTTCTTCCTCCTTTTTAAACCCTGCAGTTAATCTCTTTATCCCTTTTCACCTTTTATTATTTCACAATCTTCCCCTGTTCTAGTGTATACTGCTCTATGATCTGAAACCTTTGCCATCTGTACTCTCCTTTTTATTTCTTTCATGTCTTTAGAGTGAACTACATAATCAATTTCAGTCTTAAAAATCCCCTTTTATATGTCCATTCTATATACTTTCCTACTTTTAAATCTCCACATATTAATTTCCTTAACATCTTAATATTATGTGTTAATGTTCCCTTTTTTCTCCCTCAGCTTATAGTTAAAATTTTCTGCCATGACTATTGTCATATTTACTAACACATTTTTTTATTTGTTCAAAGAACTGTTTTCTGGCTTTCATATTAATATATGTATAAATCATTGTTAATCATATGCAATTTTCACATCACATATCACTACCCATTCCAATACTGCTACTGGTACATCTTAAATTCTTATTTCTTCAGTCCTTATAAGAATTCTCATTCCATGGCATGTTCTTTTCCTACCAATTTAACAATTTGCATTCTCACCATTCCCAACCTATATTCTTCTCCTTTTTCCTTCTTTGTTAAATCTAGCATCAAGCAAGAAAAACATGGCATTCTACCACCACCAAACCTCTTATAGCATGTTTAATGCTATTCACATTTAATGCTAAATTCTTATATCATCCCTTTTCATTTTATGAAAGTATTTTATTTACAGGTCTTATTTATCTTTTCCTTCTACTAAGCCTCCCACCAAATGATTTTTTTCAGTGTCTTATTCTTATTTTTGTCTTCTCCTGTCTCCATTACTCCATATTCTTCCTCTTCATTTTTTTTAAATTGCACATCTGTTCTCTTCTTATATATTAATAGCCTTGCTTTGAACAGTTATTTCTTCATGATCTACCTCTTCATTATTTCATTTTTCTTCAGTATTCCCTTCCCAGTACCACTTTGTCTTTCAAAAATCTTCTGTACTGATATTTTCTGTTGTTTGTCTCTCTTTCAAGCTTTCCTCTTCATCTACTCTTTCCTTTCCTTTCCTTTCCTAATATGGGGCAGTCAACCCAGATGTGTCCAAATTCTTTTCATTTTCTTAAAAAAGGTTTACATTTTTTTACTGTATGTCCCCAATCCCCACGTTGGCCACAACTTGCTTTGTTATAGTCTTGTACTAATTGATTTTCATCCCCACAGAAATAACATGCTTTGGGTTGGCCCCGTACCTACGAAATCCTTTTTTAACATTCACAATTATTGTATTTAAAATGCATTGAATTTTCCCATCCTTAACATCCATTGTTATCCACACTTCCCTACCAGCTGGTCCTTATATTTTCTTATCCCATACTATTTAACTTCATGTATTTTACTAAACAGTGGTTTTAACTCATGGTCATCCATATCTGAAGTTCTAAATTGCACATTTATTTTATAAAATAATATTTTCATGGTGTTAGTGTACTCCTTTTTTTCAGTTCCAGTCATACATTTTCCAGCACGTTATAGCTTTCAAAGGTTACTTCACAAAAACGTTGTATGTTTGAAAGAAACACAATTAGATGGTAGAAAAGAACACAACAAATTATCTCTGGGCAACATCTTACTGATATTTCAGAAAAGAATATGGCACTGGTGGCAAAACTTGAGGCAATGTTATCTTTTTTAAACATCTTTATTGAATTATCACTTGTGACATAGGCACATTTACATTTATATAAAAGTAATCAGACTGTATTAAGAAGTTCAAATTATAAAAATGTGTCAGCTATAAACAGATTGTATGCTATTAATTAATATGTAAATTCCCTCCTAATGTAGTACAGTTTTTTAATCCTACCATTTTGTTGTTAATTATGTCATGCATTTGCAATCAATGCCATGAGTTGAATGACACTGACTGTTTTTTGTTGAATTAGAGATGTAGCCTGTACATTTTCCTGTACATTTTCCATCAAGAAAGCTGAAGTCATGTTTCCAGTACTGGTGTAGAAAATGTATCCATTGTTTATTGAATGTTGAATGTCTTCTGTTCTTAAGGCTTAAACCTTGCTTGTGGTATACATAGTACCTGCTGGAGTGACAAGTATGTATCCCAGAGACTAGCCATTCTCTAGAACAGGCTCCCCATCCATGTGAAGCAGAGTTCCTTCCTAACCCAATTCAAATATAAGTTGGACAGTTGGATGAGAAACATCTGGAAAGTCTGTTGACAGCTGGACATTTCTTCAAGGCACATCTATGCTAGATGCAATGTGATCAAGGTAGTCAACCACCACCCAAAACACTGTCCACAGATAAGAAGCTCAGTCTTATTAAACTAGCCTGTAATACTGATAAAAAGCAGGCAATATACTCAAGTGAATAAACAAGCAGTACCAGCACCCATAACTAGGATGGAGCAGGTTTCTTCTGCATCTTCAAAGTAGCTAAACAGCATATTTGACTTTTGGGACAGACTCAATAAGTTGTACCTTATTTTGCAAGCATTAGATGCTTTCTTTCTAGCCCTATTTATTCCCACTCCAACTTCAGCCAGCAGGATGATAAAGTATAGATAAACAATGTAGGTTGGTGACAACTTCAGTACAATCACAGTCTTTTCCTGGCAAAAGCCAGCATGAAGCCTTAATGAGGCTAACAAACATGGCTAGTTCAGAGCCTTCCTCTATCCCCCTCCTACTCCTCCTGCTACTTGTACTCTCTAGCTTGGCTGTTAGATAGCTGTGGGCATCTGTCAGTACTTAACTAATCCTCTGCAACCACAAGCTGCTTCTGTCTCCAGTAAGAACTCTGCAGGCATAGGTGAGACTGCAGACATAGGTATAGGAAAGTCCTTTGGGGGAGAGGCTGGGAAGGAGATGGACACTAGCGCTGAACGTGACAGATGGGATTGCAGTGCACATTTTCTACAGAAAAAGAGAAAATCAGAGGGGGTGGTGGTGGTGGTGCTATTGCTTTGTCTTTAATACATAAGCTGCAACAGAAAGGACATGCTATGTGCCACTGAGGCATGCGCTGAAATAAATATACTAACGTAGACCATCTACAGCTTTAAAAAAAACAGAAGTATTAGTGTCTGTGGTAGAACTCTGGTGGTGTGCTCCCTCTGTCTATAAAACTTTTTTTTGAACTGCCAAAAGAGCAACAGTGAGCTGGAACCCAGGAAAGTGCAATTATTTTATATTTCTTTTAATTTTTGATGTGGCTGAGCTCATTATGTCTCAGACTATGGAGTGGGCTGTTGGAGGGGCAGACTAGTAAGTAAAACAGTAAGTAAAACAGTTATGCTTCCAGTAATTTTGAGGAGACATTTTTCTTCAGCTGGTTCAGTCTTCAATGACCATACTTTATTAGCTAAGTGCTGTTTTTCCTTACACCCATAGCTAGGGTGGGCTGTCCCAGCTGCAAGCTCTTATGTGATTAACTTAGCATTGTACAAGAGGTGCTGATTGGTCCCTGTAAGTCAGTGGTGTGATCACTGGTCATTCCTTGCATCTGCAAGCAGTATCATTAGTCAGTGATTTCAAAGACTGAGTGCAATATGTGTGTGTGTCTGTTTGTGTACATGTTCCTGTGCATGTATGTGTGCATTCTACAAACTGTAGTAAGAAGCTATTATAACTCTTTGTTACAGTTTAAGTAACAAAGAACTATCAGTTAAGAACATAATAACCATTTACCTGGATAGCTTTTTTGGGGGGGGCAGAATTTTTATTCCCTACCTTACCCTGTTCTTTAGAGAATTTCATGAACATTTGTGAGTGAGGTTGTTTGGTAGTATTTGCTTTTGCTGATATAAAACAGATATATTGTTTGCTGAAAACACTTTATTTGCATATACGTTGTCTTATTATGTGACATATATATTTCAGTTTGAACTTGCATAAAGAACAACTTGGAACCATTTGGAGTAAAGACTGATACTAAACATGAAATGTGCCGTACTTTCTGAATTCCATGCTAACCACAAAAGTCACAGAATCAGCAATCCCCCAGTAACAGTATCAGGGATACCAGTGTCACACTCTTACCAACGTGTGAACTGAAATAATCATTTACTGAAATGTACAGGGATAGATGCAGCTGCTTGGCAGCTCATATTTTCACCTTTAATAATGGTGGAAAATATATAAGTATAACCTATATAAATTCTTCAATCTAAAAACTAGGGCATCCTTGTTTAGCTCAGTTAACCAATAATTACATCAGATGGGAGCATTAACAAAGATATAAAAATGTGCAAATGTACTGAAGCCAATTAAAACTCTCTGCTAATCTACAGCTATTAAATCCCACAGTGGAAATAAGTGCAGTGCACAACAAATGGATACATGATATGGAATATTCCATTAAAGAAATGAGTTCTATAATTGGTGATCACGTTTAATCAGCTTCTTACAAGCAGTTCTTCCTTTAGACCCAGAGGATATAATGACAGAATTTTAATTCTTTAGCAGCTTTTTATCTTTTAACATAAATGCAGTGTTTCTCTCTCTAATATTACACATCACTTGTCTCGTTACTTTTTTTAATGCAGTAATGTTTAAGTTGCATATAAAATTGAACTTTGGTGCAATAGCCTCATAATAGCCTCATAATACAGGTTATTGTGTTTACATATCTAGCATGTTCGTGATTATGATATTTGTATTTTGGTTGTCTGTCATATACAATGTATTCCACATGGCACAATGTACCACAAAGTGTTTTGAATAAAATGCTGTTATTCTTTCATCTGCTAGCATTGTTACAGGCATTTCCAAGTGATCCAGCACCTTTTCACAAATGTATGAACTTTTTAGGAAGTGTGGAAAATTTCTAGAATCTGTAGGAGTTACTTTGTGTTTCAATTAAGGTTAGGTTTTAATTTTATTTTGTAATTATTTGTTGCTCAGTGTAAAACATATCGCAGATAGACCAATCAAAGAGCATGGTGCTATAGAAATGTTTGTACCTAAACCCACATTGCATCTAGAGAGGTTAAACAGTACAACTGAAAATGCTTCATTCACGTGAAGAATAATATGGACTCTGTGAGAAGTGCTTGTCCACCTGCCTGTTTTTTCCATTGAGTCCACATGGCTTTCCCTTCTTTTGACTCTTCGACTACAGAGAGCATGATGCACTAGATAAGATATGGAATGAGCATGGTTATAAGCCTGCTAGCTAGAGAGCTGCATTAGCAGATAACATTTTGAGATATATGGAAAAACTAAATGAGCTTGGGGGAACAGAACCTCCCAACTGCCTAGCAAGAGTGAAAGTCACATTTGATCATAAAATTATGGCTCAGTTTTACTGTTTATGTCAGGAGTCTTGGTCCCAAGGTTCTAATCCTTGTCAAGAAAACTAAGCTAAAACCTGAGTAGATATTATATAAACAGTGAGACAAGTGGATAGTACCAAGCAGTTTAGTACCTCATCAGAAGACAAAGACATAAAGAATGTGTCGTAATGAAATCTTATGCCAGCAGGCCTCACACAGTGTCAATGGCTTTCTGAAGGAAAGTAAATAGGAAACTCTGGTGTATATAACTAAATTACCACTTCAGCTGAACCCTGACCATTTCCAGAAAATTAGAGAGGCTCCTAGAGATTCTGTGTCATCATTTAGAGCCAAATGTTTCCAGTCATCTGCAGTATGTGATACAGAGACAAAGAAACCAGTACAGAAAGTTATGATACTTAGTATCAAACGTTTGAATGAGAGACAATATGACAAACTTCTCAGTGTATGCATTTTTAATAAGTATCTCCCTAGTAATTGTATTTTTTGCAGTATTAAAGGTGATAAAAAAGAGTATCTAGCCTATGGCTGCAGAGTATAAAATATAAAAAGGAAAAAAAAAAATGGAGAGACCAAGTGATGGATAAGTTTTGGACTCTGAGGAAAACAAAAAATGTAACTTACTGACTTCCAACTCAAGCATAGTCTAGGTGCCCCTAGTTGGTTTTGCTTGTGCTTTCAAACAGTCAGTGCAGAAAATCAGATGTTTACTGAGAAGGAATGCATGCTGATGAGCTTGTAATGTATCTGGCCAACCCAGATGTCTGAAAGCTATAATGGCTGACCAACAGCAGTCAGAGCGCAATGAAAAAAAACAGTCTGGTCAGTCTTAAGATTCAAAATTCTGCTTTGCAAATGTAGTCTAGTGAGGCTGTAGTATGGAAAGAGATATTTTATGGATGAATGCCCCTTTTTAAGGCAATGACATTTATCAAATAATAGACATATTTAGAAATAGCTGAGGTGATAAAGTTTCTCTTTGATCCATTACTTTAGAAGCCCTGCATGGGTCTATATCACGACATAGAAACGTCGTAATATTGAACACCTAATGATCGACCAGTATTCATTGAAACGCACTTGAACGAATCGATGACTACTTACAGGGCAAAGATGTAGTTGGCCAACTCCACAATGTTGCCCTTTCCTCCACTGTAATGCAATCTCAGAGTTGGTATATTTAGTTAAAAGGGCTGTAGGGGGCACAGCTCCCCACATTGGGGGGTGTGGGAGGCCTAGCCCCCCACATGGGTGGGTTTGTTTTAGATTTAGTTTATGTTGTATTGCCAGGCAAGTGTTTGTGTGCCCTGTCAGTATCCATTGAGTAGTGGAAATGCATTTTGATGAATACTGGTCGATCTTTAGGTGTTCGATATTACAACGTTTCGACCTCGTAATATAGACATGCCCTATACTGTGTGCCATATAAAAACATTTTTTTATAACATCCTTAATCCTTGACACATTCTCTCTACAGTGTATTTCCTCAGTCTGAGGAAACTTCAAAATGTGTTTCCTACTACACTTCTGCCAGACCACAATTTATTTCATATTCCATTTCTTCCATTTTGTCATTCTTTCCAATTCTCTTGAGTCTTTATTAGATATAAAATTCATCCATTTCTCATGTTTTCATTTTCCTTCACTGTTTCTCTTGTCCCTTTGAATGAAATGTTATTGCCGTTTTCTTTATTATCACAATTCTTACTGGACAGTCTCCATTTTCTGTCATTGTGCTAATGTTTATCATAGGTTCATTGGCTCTGTTTGTGTTAGTTTTGGGCTCAAAATAACCTGTCCCATTTGGTTATAGATGGGCCTTACTCATCCCATGGTCTATAATTATATATTACCTCTAATGACAATAACCAGGATCACACCATAGATAATTTAAGGGGACCCATGCAAGGGATAAAGCATTCAGGAGCTGCCTCTGTGCATTTGTACTACTGGACACAGTCCAGGAGTACATTTTCTGTTTTCCATCCATAGATCTAAGATGGACATGAATATGAACAGGGATGAAATTTGTTTTATGTGGATGGGAAGTCTGCGAATATGATATATATATATATATAGTTCCTCTTTATAATCTTGAAATACTGAAATCTCGAATTTCAGTATTTTGCGACCATAAAGGCGAATTTTTAAAATGTCGAAAGTGCATAATCGCAAATTTGAATATTTTGAATTTGCGGTTATGGCTTGACATTACGTGATGTACGCTGTTTGGTTTTGATGTTGTTCAGCATAGTGTATGAATTGATGTGGAATGTCAGGTAAGTGTGTGTTTTGTAAGGGTTTTGTCTGTGAGTTTGAGTGTATGTGATACTGTTTGTAAGTTGTATGTGTGGGTTAGGGTAGGAAGGTGGACGTATGAGTGTGTAAGTGTTGGATGTGTTGCTGTTTGTCTATGTGTGTGTGTGTGTGTGTGTGTGTGTGTGTGTGTGTGTGTGTGTGTGTGTGTGTGTGTGTGTGTGTGTGTGTGTGTCTGTGTATGAGGGACTGTGGAATGTCTGAGTGTGAGTGTACTGTCTTTTACTGTTTGTGTGATCTCAGAGCTAGTATATATAAGTGGGGGGTGGGGGTGCAAGGGGGCTTGCCTCCCCTGCTTATGTGTAGTGTAGGTATGTGGATGTGTGGTGTTTTGTTTTTGTGTGTTAATTTGTTTTGTAGTGTGGGTGTTGTGGTTTATGTGTGGTGTGGCAGATGCTGTGTGTTCGGGATTTGTAGTTTCGGGATTGTGAAGGTTCGGTATTTGAAGGTTTCTTCTTTATGGTCGCAAAATACTGAAATTCAAGATTTCAGTACTTCGCAATTATAAAGGGGAACCATATATATAGATAGATAGATATAGATATATATTTTTCCCTTGTTTTGTTTTGCTTTTGTATTGCCTTGATATTTCTATATGTCATAGAAAGCATTTCATTACTTTTATTATCCATTTTTTTTCATTTATACTTCTCATTCCTATTTATTACAAGCACATGTAGATAATGGGGCTGATTCCAGACAACTTGCTCTCAGGGAAACTGAATTTGAATGAAAATTCTGAAGCATATGTACATATACCAATATCAAGCTCTGTACCTTACATTGTGGCATAGCTAAAGAACTCCCCAGTGCAGAAAATATATTTGGCAAAAACGTGTTTCACACAGAGCTGTGTAGACTGCAGAGATGTGTAGACTGTTATTTATACAGAACAGTTTTAACTATATATATATATATATATATATATATATATATATATATATATATATATATATATAGGTTCACTTCTAAATCTCAAAATCTCTAAATTCAAAATACCGAAACCAAAATCTCGAAAGCTCACAATACTGAAACTCAAAATACTGAAAAAAAAAACCACAGGACACCAACACTAACTATATTGCAACACAACTACATACAGAAACATATTACTCTTCTCCAAGTATAGGCAGTGGGGGATGCCCCACTGCACTCCTGCTTCTTAAATATATCAACTCCGAGATTGCACTCCACATCAGAAAATGGCAGACATACCATTACGTGCTTCATGACTGCCTGTTGTAACCTTAGTCATATTCACTTCTAATTTGCCATACTACAACATAACTCATCTTAGTGTAGTCTAGTACAATCTCGGAGTTGGTATATTTAAGTAGCAGGGGGTGTGGGGGGTGCAAGGGGGCTTCCACCCTGCCTATACTTGGAGAAGAGTAATATGTTTCTGTATGTAGCTGTGCTGCAATGCACTTAGTGTTGGTGTCCTGTATTTTTTTCAATTTTTTGTGTTTCAGTATTCTGAGCTTTGGAGATTTTGGTTTCTGTATTTTGAATTTAGAGATTTTGATTTAGAAGTGGACCCATATATATATATATATATATATATATATATATATATATATATATATATATATATATATATATATATATATATCTAATGATTTAGAAGTGGACCCATATATATATATATATATATATATATATATATATATATATATATATATATATATATATCTTTTAAGTATTGCAAGTACAGTTCAGAGTAATGGTGAGTGTGGAAGAGATGTGAAGAAGAGAGTACAGGCAGGGTGGAGAAGAGTGTCAGGAGTGATTTGTGACAGACGAGTACCAGTAAAAGTGAAAGGGAAGGTCTACAAGAGGATAATGAGACCAGCTATGTTATATGGGTTGGAGACAGTGGCATTGACAAAAAGGCAGGAGTCAGACCTTGACTTGGCATAGTTGAAGATGTTAAGATTTGCACTGTGGTTAGAGGGTCAGCCAGGATGGAAGGTTTGGAGACAAAGCCAGAGAGGCAACATTACATTGGTTTGGACATGTGCTGAGGAGGGATGCAGAGTATATTGGGAAAAAGATGCTAAGGATGAAGCTGCCAGGTAACAGGAAAAGAGTGAGGCCTAAGATAAGGTTTATGGATGTGGCGAGAGAGGACATGCAGGTGGTTGGTGTGACAGAGCAAGATGCAGAGGACAGGATGAAATGGAAACAGTTGATCTGCTGTGGCGACCTCTAATGGGAGCAACCGAAAGAAGAAGAAGCAGAAGTACATAAGAAACATAAACTCCTTGACTGGAAGTCATAAAGCATATCACCATCAACTTCATATAACATAATACAATGTAATGTGGATCGGAGACATGATCAAATCACATAGAACAAGATGTCATTAGCAGCTCTTTATTATGTCTTATCTCTCTGAATCAAACACTGCACAGTTACAGCCAACAGTGTAAGTGTTTACTATAGCAACCCATGCAATACAGTTACAAAGGCGCACACACACACAGACACACACACACACACACACACACACACACACACACACACACACACATAAACACACACACACACACACACACACACACACACACACACACACACACACACACACATACACGCACACACACATACACAAGCACCTACCTACCTATCCTGACAATTACAAACTCACACACACATGCACACAGACCTTCATACAGTTCCAGCCATACTTCTATGTACACACAAAGAACAACAGCCACATCTTGGTTTCAGTGCTTTTAATATTTAGGCCAATACTAAGGATAAAGTTACTGTGTCAGTGGTGTAACACTTTTGTCTCTTGGATCTTTCTCTGAAACTGATATTGTGAAATGACCACCAGTTGGTGAAATAGCCATTTTTTCTTCACTACAAATATGTATCACACAATTCACCCCCTTCAGCACACTGGTCTTAGGAATGGTGGTTTGTTACCTCCCAGATTTGTGAATTTATGAAAGGACTGACATCAGAAATGGAGACACTGCAGTCACATCTGCTCTGAGAGCAACATGTTCTGGCCAGGAGCATGTCAATCTGTTGAAGGTGATTTCATCAAACACAAAAAAACTGAAGCCAGTTCGGTGAAACTTCCTTTGACGAAAGTTGAGCTTGCCTTTTTCTCTACTGTTGTGAAACCTTGGAGTTGATATATATAATTCTGAAGGGTGGGGGGGCTTCCCCCTACATGGGGTTGCAGGGCCCCATCCCCCTGCAACAGAAAGTTGTTGCAATGCTTTCTGAAGGCAGTTTTGGCAAACTAGTTTCAGTTCACTTCCTTGTTGAAACCACTTTTTATGTAGGAACTTGAATCATACCTCTCAACTGTACTGATTTTCACAGAATGTCCAGATTTTTTGTCTCATATTTTTGGTCCATTTTTCATAAAATTGTGTGCTTTCTGGAAAATTAGTGGCAGATCTTTAAAGACTGAAGTTAGAAAATAATGACAGACTTTTGAGTTTTGGACTTGTATATCTTTCAGAAAATTCATGCTAATGCAGAACCTGTTATTCTATCAACTTTCTAAGTTTGTATTTTTGGCCTCTGTCCCACTTTTCCTTATAGCTTTGTCCAGATTTCTTATTCTAAGAGGTTCAGAGTTATGATTTGAATACATTCTCGTCATGTTTTTTGAGGTAGGTCTACTTCGGAATGAGAATTTTACTTAGAGGTGATATGCTGGTTAATTGCCTGGAGAATCCCCAGATGGGAAAGTAAAAAGGCAAAATGCATCTACGTATAAAGATGGATTGCACAATTTGTAACAGAGTAAACAGTACTGTTTTGAAGAATTGCATCCTTCAGTAACGTATGGATGCATACATTTTCATTGACTGCTCGGTTATCTTGTTCGCTTTGTGTATTTCTGTGTGTGTGTGTGTGTGTGTGTGTGTGTGTGTGTGTGTGTGTGTGTGTGTGTGTGTGTGTATCATGGTATCATAGTATAATAGAATACTAGACTAATGGTACTAAAGGGTCTTTTAAAGCCTAGCCATGCTACCCTATAATATTAGATATGTGTCAGTCCCTTAAGTTTTGTGGAGAGTTTATATGACTTAGGCATGAGTAGTCAAGGATTTACAACCCTCCACTCTCTCTACTAGAGACATAAGTGCCATTATAGGGGTATATTTATGGTTCAAATTTCAGTTGAATAAATGCAGGGAAGAGCTCAGCTTCACATGGATGGGAAGCCTGTAACATAGAAGAGGCAGCCACTGAAGCACATACCTGTCCATCCAACAGGTATTTACATTATAGATGAGATTTTTGTCCCTGGATCAGGTGTTTCTATTGCTATTTGTTCTGCAGATGTGCAACAGGTCCATTAATGCTGTTCAGGGTTTGTAGGCCAGACATAGGCCACTTCTCAGCAGCCTGAAGGAGACTGAGTATAAGGACAAGGCTTTGAGGTGATCCACGTAGGACTTCTTTTCATGTAGTCTTTTTCTTTGGAACTGCTGTGGGCACTCCAGTTCTTCCCCATGCCTGGTTATGTACATACTAAAAGGACATTGCGCTTATTGACTGATATTATGAGAAAAGTGCAAAAGAGAACAATAGCATCTTTGGACCCCAGATGCCATACCCGTGCTTATGAGTTGTGAAGCATAGAATAATTTCCTTATTACTGTAGAAACATGAAGATCAAAGGCCAAGCCACTGTTTACATTCATTCCCAAATCTCTGACTACTGGATCTGTGCTTAGGGAGTGTATTATAAATATAGAAATTTCCAATGATTGCAGTTTTTTTGAAAACTTATATTATGCAATTCTTGGCATTGAGTTTTAGACCATGACTCCAGTACTTATTAGTCTGTGTCAGTCCTTCCTTGAGGAAATGTATGTCTTGATGGGATTCAGTGATTGCACCTTATTTGCAATTATCTGTGAATTTTTGTCAGTGAGAGGCCTTTGACATTAGCCTTGACTTCAGAAAAGTAGATGCCAAACAAGGAGCAGCCCAGCACTGGGCCCTGAGGCACCCCACTAGTGAGCAGATGTTTTGTGGATGTAGACTTCCCTAATCCAACTTCTTGTGTCCTGTCTGTTAGCTACCTGGCTATCCAATGGAGAACTGACAACCTTCTTGAAGATGTCCGCCAGGTTGAGTAGGCATAACTTGCCTTTGATGCACCCAAACTGAAGGTTTCCTATTTTTTTATTTAACATGTCCATGATTATTTTTTCCAAACTTTACATGTTAGATTACACAAGTTTATAGGGTGATAGTTTCCTGGGTTCATGGATGGCCTGCCATTGTGCAGTGGGATAACTGTTGCAGTTGTCCATTCATAAAGCACAAAGGCTGTTTAACGACTGTGGTTAAATAGTGATGTTCACCCATGTATGTCAGGACCAGGTCAAGGATGTTTGCACTTGCAGTGGATGTACAGACTAACTGGTCCAGGGTGTTAGTGTTTACAGAGTCCATGAATCTCTGGGCCTGAATATTAGGGAATTATATATAATTCACAGTTTATAGTGAGATAGTTAAATTCACCCATGAATATGGTATTGGGTTGAATAGAGAGTGTTGCAAGTGCATTTAAGTACATGCTATGGATTTCGTAGGTCATGGAGGGTGACCTATAGCTTGCAAATGTATGCTGTTGGAGTTTGTATATGGTGATTTGGAATTGGAGAAGCTCAAGTGTGACATACTATTTGACCATCCTTGAGGTGTGTTTGTTTTTGATGTAAATAGAGACATCTCCACCTTTTGCCCCTTCCTGTGCATTCTGTGTTCTAAATGAATTAAAGACCTTACAGCCGCCCTATACTTCTGTAACTGCACTATTGTCTACATTCTCCAGAGTGAGGAGACCATGCAGATGGTGGAGTTTCTAAAGACCCCAAGCACTGAGCAGAAATATGTTTAGATTTTGTTGAGTTGGTTTTGGTATGTCATAAGATTTATCAAGTTAGCAATGCTTAAAGAAGGCACTGTAGGGGTGGGGACACGGTTTACCAATATACAAAAGCCTAGAGGGGACAGACCATCCCAGTGTGATCTGTCATCTGTATCCTCCCAGGCCAACAAATATTGTATCCACTTCAAATGATAACATAAACTAAAGCAATTATTAAAGCTAATTATCTTCTGTTTATATTGTGGCATTATATTTGGAGAAGGAAGAATGCTGCTCAGTGTTATACTTATACTGGCCTAGGACACATACTCCAAGAAGTTCTTCATGTCTAACATTGTTTACACCTACATGCACTATGACAGAGTCATACTGGTACTTGTGGTTCATTCACCTGAATGTGTGTGTGATTTGATGGATCTTGGTCCCTGGTAAGCAAGTGATTGTGACTATCTCTTTACTCAGCTCAGTGAGTGGGACATCTGTATGTCTCACAATGGAGTCCCTATAACTTAATTACTGGATAACGTGGTGGCTTGCACTAACCATTTAAAGTATTAGTGCCACAAATAACAGCCTTTCCTGTTTCTAAATCAAGCTCACTGGAACTAAGCCTACTCCTACAGTTAATCTGTTTACTCTTTGTACGTAATAAATCACTGTTGTATTAAAGGTAAAGTGTAACATTTTTGACTGTTTTAACAAAAAAATGGATAGTTGTGTATGTAAGTATATATATATATATATATATATATATATATATATATATATATATATATATATATATGTGTGTGTGTGTGTGTGTGTGTGTGTGTGTTTGTGTATATGCAAGTGCATACCTCTCAACCTCTTAGTGCAAGAAATCTGGACAAAGCCTGACAAAATGGAGGGACAAAGGCTAAAAAATAGGTACAGATTTTAAATATTGCTCTTATAAATGTAGAAAGTTGCTAGAATAAAAGGGTTTGTGTTAACATAATTTTTTTAAGAATGTGAAGTCCGAAACTCAAATGTATGTTATTATTTAGTGACTTCTATCCTCAGATCATCCCAGTGATTTACCAGAAAACCACAAAATTTAGAAGGAATAGGTCAAAAATATGAGGCAAAAACCTGGACATTCTGTGAAAATCTAGAGGTATGTGTGAGTGTGTGTTTATGGGTATATATATGGTTACATGTTAAAAGATCGAGCATTTGAAACATCGAACTGCATATGGTCGAGACCATATGCTCGATGTTTCAAAACATCGATCTTTTAACATGTCTAAAAGTAAAAGATAGAAATTAGGTAGAAGACTGTAATGCAGGGGGCTACACCCCCCCCTGCACCCCCCATGTGGGCGGCTGCACCCCCCCACACCCTCTTACTTAAATATACCAACTCTGAGATTGTGCTATACTGAGAATACAGCATGGAACAGGAAGTTTTCCTATTCCCTGCTGCAGCGTGATCTCGGAGGTGGTATATTTAAGTAGGGGGTGTGTGTGTGGCACAGCCCTCCACATGGTGGGTGCAGGGGGCTTGCCCCTTGCATTACAGTCTTCTACCTAATTTCTGTCTTTTACTTTTAGACATGTTAAAAGATCGATGTTTTGAAACATCGAGCATATGGTCTTGACCATATACAGTTCGATGTTTCAAACGTTCGATCTTTTAACATGTAACCATAAATATATATATAGGTTCATAGGTTCATAGGTAGGTACTAGGCTATCAGCCCTAGGGCCCATACAAGCCTAGACAAAAAATGTACCCGGGCTTTCGCCACCCAAGAAAGTTATTTTCCTGTGCCGCTGTCGAGCAGAGCCACAGAAGTGATCCCCGGGGTGAATTTCCCATTTCCCATCCAATCATCAAGATTTTACTTGAAGAGTGCTACTGAGGAGCTCTGTTTGACATAGATAGGTAGTCTGTTCCAGAGTATGGGAAGTCTCTGGGACAGGAAGCTATCCCTCCAGCATGTTCTGTTTATTGTGGTGACAAGGTTAAGGTCCCTAGAGCGTGTAGCTCGGAGGGATTGGGATTTCTTTAAGTGGAGCATGTCCAACAGCTCTGGGTTTGACATAGCTTTGTATGTTAGGCAGAGATCGCCCCTGAGTAGGCGATATGTGATGGAGTAAAGCTGTAGTTTTTTGAGACGGTCTGCATAGGGCATATGTTTGAGGCCAGTAATCCTCTTTGTGAGATATTTCTGTGGTCTTTCCGGTTGTTGTAGATGTCTTGTGAGGTACATACCAAAAGGGGCATTGTACTCTATAATGGGTCTAATGAGTGATGAGTAGAGGGGAACAATGACCTCTTTTTTCTGGATGAGAATCCTTTTGTAATGAGATGAGCCACATAGAAGGATTTCCTGACCACTGTGGCGATGTGATTATCAAAGGAGAGACTACTGTCCACCTGTGTCCCAAGGTCTCTTATCACATTTTTGGGATTAAGTAGACTACCAGCTATGTGGTAGTTCATGGGTACAGAGCTTTTACTAAAGGGGATGACAATACACTTTTTGGCATTGAGCTTCAGGCCATGGCTTTGACACCAGGTATCTGTCTCATTGAGGCCCTTTTGTAGTTTGTCCACATCGTTAGGAGTTTCGATTATGGCTCCTAGTTTGCAGTCATCTGCAAACTTTGTTAGCCAAAGACCTTTTGTGTTGGCCTGCACTTCAAAGAAGTAGATACCAAACAGGAGAGGACCCAGGACTGAACCCTGTGGTACTCCACTTGTCACTGGTCTGATGTCGGATTTGGAATCCGCTACTTTCACAGTGTGGGTTCTGTCTGTGAGCCAGTAGGCAACCCATCTTGTGACATAGGGATTTATACCTAGTTTAGTGAGCTTATCTATAATTCCAGAGTGGGGGATGGTGTCGAAAGCCTTGGCGAGATCTAGATAAGCTGTGTGAACCATTTTACCCTGATCTATGGCTTTGTTGACTGCTTCAAAGAAGTCAATCAGGTTTAGGAGACATGATCTGCCTTTTACCAATCCAAACTGTGTAGGGTCCAGAGTTTGGAGATTACCAATGTCTTTGTTTATGAGTTCCATGATGATACGTTCCATGGCCTTGCAGACCAGGCTCATCAGGCTAATGGGGCGGTAGTTCCCGGGGTCTGTCATGGCTCCCCCTTTGTGGAATGGGATAACTGTCGCGGTGTGCCATTCAGTGGGTACAAAGCCTGAGGTGAGGCTATGATTGAACATGGTACTTAGGTAGGGTGCCAGTTCATTCTGTAGTTCGTGTAGAACGCAGCCTGAAATTTTGTCAGGTCCCATGGATGCTGTGTTCTTGGCTTTGGAGAGTGTGTTTTTTACCTCTGCAGCTATATATATATATATATATACATATATATATATATATATATATATATACATAGAGAGAGAGAGAAAGAGATAGATAACTATATATAAATAAATAGGGCATGGGGGGTGCAGGTTTTTTTGTGTGAATATCGACATTCTGGATGTTAGCTGGTATGGTCTTGATGTTTTGTTGTTTGACCATGTGTATGGTTGATCAACTTAACTAGACCCAGCATATATCTAGTGCACTATGTAGATACATTTTTAGCTACATATATTTTGCATCATTAAGCTAATAAATCTGTTTTGAATACAAAATATTTATGCTACTCTCTAAATCAAAACTCAAGAATTTATACATTACACTTACAAAAGGAGACACTGGTATTCCATGAAATGGCCTTGTTTACTTGGTGCAGCACCCCAACTTCTTATCCACTATTAGTTTAATTGACAAATGTTATACAAAATTTAAAAAATTCCATTCAGTAAAATGTTTAAAAAATAAAGCATAAACCTGACCTATGGACATGCACTATTTGTGGGGATAGGGCAACTCATTGTCAGCACTTTCCTTGATTGCCAGTCTATCAATCCCAAATGATCCATAATGGTATAACTGAGACTATATAGAACACTTCAAATCAGTATATATTACAGGAGAGTAAGACCCTTCTGCACCCTACACCACCACATTTTCATCTGTATATATATATATATATATATATATATATATATATATATATATATATATATATAGATATACACACACACACACACACACACACACACACACACACACACACACACACACACACACAGCAACCCAAGACCCAAACCTAATGAATTTAATGAAACCTAATGAATTTACTGCATATCCATAAATCAAATTAGTCTGTTCCGGGGATATAAATACATAGCCTGTGACTTAAATAGGACATGCTGGAGGGATAGATTTATCTCCCAGTGACTGCCACATTTTTGGAGCAGGCTACCCATTCCTGTGAAACAGAGCACCTCTGTAACACTGTCCAAGATGAACCTGGATGATTGGATCGGGCTCCGTAAATTCTTATCAGGCATAGCATGCACAACCCTCCTGAACATGGGCAGTCATTACTAAATTGGGTATTGACTAGTACCTGTGTGGTATTACATTGGGTTGAAACGGCTAGGCTTAAAAATGACCTTTGTGTCGATAGCCTATTAATCTGCTATGATCCTATGATCCTATAGACACTTTCTAACTATGACATTACACAGTGAAAATGTGTGAAAATATGTGAAAACCTTTGCAGTCCCTCTGCTTCCAATATACTTTGCTGAAATGGCAATACATGGTTTCACTTCAGTTGTCTAACAATGCACTTAGCTGACGTCATAGTAGACTGTTCCTTTTAAATGACTTTGATAGTAATCAATTTCTGGTCGATTGTGGTACAGTCAACTACAATGCAATTTGTAGGGTATTGTAAGATAGTCATAGTTGTGCAGGCCATGGAGTTATTTAGTAACAGTTTGCCATAACGGCTAAGGACATTTCCCATGCACAAGGTAATGGGTTTGATCCAAACCTCTGACTAATGCATGTATGAAGTTGCATGTTCCTCCTATGTGTATGTGTGGTTTCTTCCACCTCCCAAAAATGCTGGGTGTTTCCACCTCAGTTACATCCAAAACTGAATCTCAGGCAGCAGTACAGACTTTACATGGTGCCTGTTAGGAGAGTTGTGTAGACTAATCACTTTAGGCATCCACTGTGGTGTGCAGTATCCTCCGCATAGGAAATGTTTCACTGCCTGCTTGTTGATGTCAGGGCTAGATACTCAGCTGCGCAAAAACTGGCTCTAGCTGATTTGGTCACTTTCATTATTCTTACCAAAAAAGGGGATGGAATTTTCCCAGTGATATATGGGTTGAGAACCCAGCCTACTCC
Organism: Protopterus annectens; assembly: GCF_019279795.1. Taxonomy (NCBI): domain Eukaryota; kingdom Metazoa; phylum Chordata; order Ceratodontiformes; family Protopteridae; genus Protopterus; species Protopterus annectens. The sequence continues at coordinate 139,844,028 of NC_056737.1, read as the reverse complement.
CAGAACCCCTGTTTAATGGTGGGAGGGGTATCTGTGCCTCTAATGGGCAGTGTGTGCCCACCATAATTCTCAGCAGCTTAGTAAGCTACTGGCTGGTCAGTATCCGGTTTCCCAACCTCAGTTACTTAGGTTAGCTCTGTTGACTGAAAACTGGACATATAACCAATCCTACCAAAATGATTAAAGGAATGATGCAGTGAATATAGTTTTACTGACAGGATGAAGTTTGAAAGTGGATGGCATCATGGTAAGGAAGAGAGTGGACATCCTGTATGTCAAGATATGAGGTGGAAGGACAATGCTGAAAATCCACTTGGCTTGGGAAGAAGAGTTTACTACTGATGGGAGGGACAAACTAGAAATTATGTGGAAATTGTGGCAAGAGAGAGAAAGAGAGAGAGAGTCTTCAAAAGGCAGTGAGGAATGTCATCAGAATTAGTTATAGACTAAGGGCAGTCAGACTGCACTGTAAAGATAGGGCAGTTTTCATAATCTCAAACTATGGCCCACAGCAGGGTTGTGATGTTGAAGAAAAGAGTGCATTCAGGCAGCAGTTGCAAGGCCAATGACATAAAGCAGGACAACATAAGTTTCTGTTAATAACTGGGGGGGGCATGAATACTCATATCATGGCAGACAAAACAGGGTATGAATACTGCTTGGGTCCACATGGTTGGGGCAATAGGAATAAAGAAAATGGCTCATTTTAGACTTCTGTCTTGCTAATGCCTTGATGGTGGCCAACACATGGTTCAGCAAGTGAGACAGTCACAAGATCACATAAAAGAATGGCCAACTTGCAGCTAAGGTTGACTCCCTCTTAGTAAGGAAAGGTCTTTGGGGTAAAGTCATTGTTTACAAAGTCATTCACAGTGAAATAGTGAGCCCACAGTATATATCAGTGTTGCCACAGTCAGTTTCAAGCAGTGGTCAGAGTAAGCTCTAAGATCAACAGAGACTTCTTATTTTTATTTTGATTTTGTTTACCAGGTTTGCTTAAGTGGGTTTAAACCCCTTTTCAGCAGAGGCCCATGGAGAAAAGCTCCAACATATTACAGACATTTTTAAAGAGACATTTAGTAATAAAGAATTACTGAAGACCCAGAAGTTGACCAGATCAAAAGTACAAAAGATCAAAGAAGTATTCAGAGCTCTAACACTTCAGCAAGAAGAAGAAAGAGGTGGAGTCAGATAAGAATCGCAGCATCTCAAAACATTATGTGTGAGGACTACAGAGCAGATATGCAGCCGAGCCAGTTGTGGCAATAAGGTATATAAGGAGAGTTGGTGGTGGAATGCAGAAGTCCAGGAAGTCATCAAAACAAAGAATGAGTGCAGGAAAAAGTAGGAAATAGAAATAATGGATTAGACTAAGAAGGAATACTGGCTGGCTTGCAAGGAGGCTAAGATAATAGTTGCAACAGCAAAGAACAAAGAGTATGAGGTGCTCTACGAGGCACTGAAAAGCCCCTAAGCAGATGTACAAAGAAACTCTTAACAGTTTGCAGTGAAAAGACAGAAAGATAAATAAGATGGTCATCTGACACCATCTTATTTATCTGTATACCAACTGATATTGCCAACATCCTGGCAGATAGGTTCAGTGCAAACTTCACCCCCCCACCCCCCAAAGAGCCCATCACTATATCAGAAGAATGCAAAGCCCCTGTAATCATGGCTGCAAAAGTAAAGACTGCACTCTCCAAAGCCAAGAACACAGCATCCATGGGACCTGACAACATCCAAGGCTGCATTCTGCATGAACTGTAGAACAAACTGGCACCCCACCTAAGTACCATGTTCAATCATAACCTCACTTCAGGCTTTGTGCCTACTGAATGGCGCACAGCGACGGTTATCCCATTCCACAAAGTGGGTGCCACCACGGACACCGGGAACTACCGCCCCATTAGCCTGATGAGCCTGGTCTGCAAGACCATGGAACGTATCATCTTGGAGCTTATAAACAAGGACATAGGTAACCTCCAAACTCTAGACCCCACTCAGTTTGGGTTTGTAAAAGTTAGGTCATGTCTCCTAAACCTGATTGATGTCTTTGAAGTAGTCACCAGAGCCGTGGACGAGGGTAAGGTGGTGCACACAGCCTATCTTGACCACACCAAGGTTTTTGACACTATCCCCCACTCTGGAATTATAGATAAACTCACTAGACTGGGCATAAATCTCTTTGTCACAAGATGGGTGACCAACTGACTCACTGACAGAACCCACAGAGTGAAAGTAGCTGACAAGTGGAGTACCACAGGGCACAGTCCTGGGTCCTCTCCTGTTTGACATCTACTTTTCAGAAGTCCAAGCTAATACAGCAGGTCTTTGGCTAATGAAGTTCGCAGACAACTGCAAACTAGGTGCCATAATAGAATCTCCTAATGATGTGGACATTCTACAAAGGGGCCTCACTGAGACTGATGCTTAGTGTCAAAAGCATGGCCTCAAGCTCAATGCCAAGAAGTGCATTGCCATCCCTTTTGGGAAAAACACTGTACCCATGAACTACCACATAGGCGGTAGCCTACTAAACACCGAAAGTGTAATAAGAGACCTTGGGACACAGGTGGACAGTAGTCTCTCCTTTGATAATCACATCACCACAGTAGTCAGAAACACTTCTACGTGGCACACCTCATCACAAAGGGGTTCACCTCCAGAAAAAAAGAGGTCATTGTTCCTCTCCACTCATCCCTCATCAGACATATTATAGAGTACAATGCTCCATTTGCCATGTACCTCACAAGGCATCTACAACAACTATAAAGGCCACAGAAATACCTCACTAAGAGGATTACTGGGCTCAGACAGATGCCATATGCAGACCATCTCAAAAAACTCTAGCTCTACTCCATCGCTTATCACCTACTCAGAGGCAACCTCTGTCTAACATACAAAGCCATATCAAACCCAGATCTGTTGGACATGCTACACTTAAAGAAACCCCAATCCCTCCGAGCCACAAGCTCCAGGGACCTAAACCTTGCCACTACAATAAACAGAACATGCTGGAGGGATAAATTCCTGCCCCAGAGACTTCCCATGCTCTGGAACAGACTACCCATTCATGTCAAGCAAAGCTCCTCATTAGCCCTCTTTAACAAAAATATTGAGATTTGGATGGGAAATAGGAAATTCACCCCGGGGATCACTTCTGTGGCTCTGCTAGACAGGGGCACAGGAAAATAACTTTCTTGGGTGGCGAAAGCCAGGGAACTTTTTTGCCTAGGCTTATATAGGCCCCAGGGCCGATAGCCTAGTACCTACCTGTGAATTTATGAACCTATAAGTGATGCCAGCAACATGCTGCTCATTGGTCAAAGGCAAATGGATGGAGGATTTCCATAACATTCTAACTGGAAAAAAAAACTCAGAACCTCTACTGTACTGTACAAAGTCTACAGTGAAACAGGAAGAAGAACCCTTCCTAGAAGAAGTAGAATCAGCATTTAGGAAAATTAAGTGAGGGAACGCAGCAGGCCTGGATGAAGTCATGGAAGATGTGAGCAAGATGCTGCATTAGTTAGGGTAGAAATGGCTCCTGAGGCTACTCATAGTGGTATGGAGAGAAAGGTGTATCCCAGATGGTAGGAGAATAAGCACTCTAGTATCAGTGTACAAGAATGAAGAGGGCATTCATAACTGTGAGCAGTACAGAGGTGTCACACTGCACAAAAGTGCTGGAGAAGGTGATTGATAAACAAATGCACAGAGTAGTAGAAAGTCAGATAGGAGGTAGTTCAGATTCAGATCAGGATGCAGCAACAACTGACTCTGTTTGAAGTGAGACAGACTGTGGAGAAGATCCTGTAGATGAGTAGAGAGTCTAACAAGAGTATTCCTAGACTTTGAGAAAGCATATAACAAAGCTGATTTGGGCAGTCCTGTGATGTCTGAGGTCACAAAAAAATTCATAGAATTAGTACAAGCTATGTACAGGCGCCCAACAACACAAGTACAAACAGTGTTCAGGCCCACATAGGAATTCTCAATGGGAGTGGGGCGCATCACATTTTAGCTCTAAGCCTACTGCTGTTCATACTGGTTATGAACTATATCAGAGAGGACAGATGAACAAAGCTGCTGTTAGCAGATGATATGGCATTACAAGCAGACTCTGAACAAGAGCTTCAGCAAATGATAGGGGATTTGAATGCAAAACTGAAGGCACATGGGATGAACCTGAGTACAAGTAAGACAGTTGTCATGTCAGCAAGAAGAGGAAATTGGAACAGGTTGAAAATTGAGATAAAGGCTTCAGGCACATGGGAGGGGTGGTTCAGGAGAAGAGAGGTTGAATGAGGAGATCAAAGGTAGAATCACAGAGGCTGCAGCCAACTAGTACACAGTGTCAAGTGTAGTTTGTGACAAAAGAATGCTGGAGAAGCTGAAATGTAAGGTGTACAAAGGAGAGTTGTTGCCCACACTTTATGGTATCGAAATCTGGACAGTGAAGGAAGAGGAGTTGAAGAAGCATGAGGTAATAAACAAAAAGTGCCTGCGATGGGTGGCAGGATGCACACTGTTGGACAAAGAAATGAGGACATAAGAGCAGAAGGCAAATTAGCTCCATTAGCAGAGAAGGTAAAAAAAAGAGATTATGGTGCTTCCAGCACATGTATAAGAAAGTAGACCACAGTATGGTGAAGATTTGGAAGAGGCAGGAAGAAGGCAAGATGAAGTAAGGATGCTCAGCCAAGATATGGAAAGAGTTCATGAGAAAAGTCTTGTGACACCCAGTCGTGACTGTTGAGGAAGGTAGGAGAATGACACTGAATTAAGAGAGATGGTAACAGTTGAAGTGACACTCCAACCACATGTAGAATAAAGGGGATGACCGTGTTTGATGATTTTATATATGTATATATATATATATATATATATATATATATATATATATATATATATATATATATAAGTCGTATAAGGATGGAGCCCATATGGTCAAGGATGTCTGAGGTAGAGTTATCTGTGTAAGTGCTGTGTAAGTATAAACACCTGCCTAAGTTGTTAGGGTTAGTTTATTTTTTTTATTTTTTTATTTTTATTTATTTATTTTTTTTTAGATAGTATGGTGTTTTTATAGTGGCAGGTTTACATGTAGTTTGTTATGTTAAGTGAAACAGACAGTAAAATTCATGAAGCACTGATCTGGTATCCCAACCTGCAGCCTCAACAGTCTGCAGGACAAACCCCCCCCCCACCCAACAGAAATAAGGATAACTGTTCAGAATGTTGTATCCTAGCTGCAGCTAACTTAGCAAAAATAAAGCCTTCTTTCCAAAGGAAAAAAAAACAGTCCAGTTAAGTGTTTAAGCAGATCTTTATTCAACAATGGATGAGCGTTTTTAAATGATTCACCACTGACAACTGATCAGCTAAACTGCAGGGGGCGATACTAGGTCTGCCAAGGTAGAGATATTCTGGTTGGTAGAAAAATTAAGCGGTCATTTCTACAGTCAATGGAAAGGTATTGTACCTGGTGTCTCCATGTTACCCTAAAACTGCAAAATCTTCTATCATTTTACATTTTAACAATGTTTGGTATCTCTCATAAACAGTACGTGACAGAAGTTATAAACTACCTTAACAGAGCAAAAACATTTTCTAAAAATAAAACGGGAGAAATAAGGATATAATTCAATCAGAAAGTAAACCTTCAAAAATGCTTTCACCCTTAGACTTATAGTACAGGTTTATTATAATTGTGTGTGTGTGTGTGTGTGTGTGTGTGTGTGTGTGTGTGTGTGTATGTATATATATATATATATATATATATATATATATATACACACACACACACACACACACACACACACACACACTTGCAAGTGTGCCTGCTTGTACAGGCATAATTGTAGAATTTGCTGTGCCCTCTTTCACAGGGCTCATGCTGCTGAAGAAATGGGTAATGAATGGGCAATGAAACAAAAAAAAAAACTATGTTGTTGAAAGTATGTAGTGATATAGAGAATCCCAACCCAGAAATAATGTAAATTGCAGCAGACATGACACACAAATGCAAACAAATCTTGGTGACTCTTCCAGAGAGTCAGATAAAGTTATTATCCCATTCAGATCTTTTTCTATGAGGTGGAAATGGCCAGTAATCATACTTAAGGCTTTGCAAACTTCCTGTTTTTAAATAAATCATTTTTATCATGAGTATAAGAAAAGACGCTGAAATGTACGAAACACAAAGGCAAATAGATCTTGGTGGTTCATCCCCAGAAAGAGGTGGTTGGGTGGAATAATTATCACTTTCAGATCTTTTTGTTATGGTAAGTATAGCCATCAAACTAACTCAATGCTTTTTGCTACTTCCATACATTTGAAAATAGCAGCTTTTACAGTGAGTAGAGTGGAGAAAAATATTTTACACAACATTTTTAACTTCATTCCACAGCATCCAGTTGTATAACAGATGAAATAGCTTTAAACATGTTTTTAAACGAAACAGGTATTTCAGTTAACTCAGTATTATATATGGCACACATGAGTTAAATCAGGCATTCAATAACCCATATTATACAATGACTGGCCAGTAATACTCAAAAAAGGAGCATGCTGATTGGTCAGCCCAACCAGCGTGCCCATTGTAAATCTGAGAATATACCAATGGAAAAAGGCCCAGTTGCCCAGACTTTTTTTCCATTAGTATATCCCATAAAAGCTTTACTTTTCTTTCTTTTTTTTTTAAAAATGTTTACAAAACCAAAGACCTCATATGAACAAGGGAGGTGGCACAGAGAAAAATAAGTGGATAATCAGGTATGTTCTACAAAACTAAGTAAAGGTACCTGATTATCCTTTTATTTTCCCTGTCATGTCTCTCCCGAATGTTAAAAGTCTCTCAGTTTCGTTTTTCTTAATAAATAAAAATAAAATAAAAAAGCAACAGAGATCTTTCTTTCTCTGTTGCTTCCTTTACGCAGCACTGATGTACTGCATAAGCATGAGAAAGCAACTTCCATATGCATGCACAGTACATCAGGAACGCCCTAGGATACCGGAATAAAATGTGGGAGGGCACCATGGAGGCATTATACAAAGACATTATTTAAGTAAAGTAAATATCTTTTTTCTTTAGTAATGTCATTAAATAACAGCAATAACTGACTCCGTGGTGTGGTATATTGAACATTCACCCACGGCTAGCTTTATTTAATCACTCGGGCTTTGCCCTCATGATTAAACCACACCAACCATGGGTAATTCTTCAATATACCACAATGACATCATTGGTTTGTGCTATAGAAATACTGTGCAAACAGGTAATGGAAATTCTGCATATAAAGTCCATGAACATATAGTTAAAAAACAGTCCATGAACCAGATTTGTCAACAAGGTCCATAGTAATGTGAGACAGTTGGTTTTAAACACCATATTCATGCGTATGTGTTCTTAATCTCAAAGCAAAGTTAGTAGGATGCTTCATGGTGGAGTTTGTGAGCTGTAAGATGCTTTTGATTGCACATTTCAATTTCATTCCTAGTGCTGCCTTGCTCTAATTAAGTAAGTTAACTAGGGTATAAGTTCCTTCTCAGTTCGAGCATACTGAACTGCAGTTTGGGTAAGTGTTCTAGATGCATAGGCAACAGGTCTGTCCTCTTGAAGAATAACTGCACCAAGAGTGAACTTTGCAACATCACAGCAAAGAACTAATGGTTTGTGGACATCATAATATCTCAATGTAGTCGGGTTGGCAGTTTGCTGTTTGAGGTTATCAAATACTCTCTGATGTTGTTCTAACCATGACCAGGCAACATTTTTGCATGTCAGCTCTCTTAAAGGCACTGATAACTCATTAAAGTCAGGGATAAATTTGCCCAAATAGTTAACCATACCAAGAAAACGTTGTAAAGCTTGGACATTGTCTGGGGCTGGCATCTCAAAAATGGCTGCTTGTTTAGAAGGGTCTGGCCTTATGCCTGTACTAGTAAATAAATGACCTACATAAGTAACTTCTGGTAATCTAAATTTACACCTTAGAGGATTAAGCCTCTAGTTCACTTCACACACTGTGTCCAGAACTTTTCTCAGGTTTCTGTCATGCTCTGCTTCATCATTGCCTACAACCAGTAAGTCATCAACTATAATAGCACATGGGTAGCTCAAAATAATTTGGTCCATTGCATGCTGAAAGACTTTACTGGCAGAATTTATAACAAAAGGCATCCTGAGGAATCTGTATTTACCAAATGGGGTGCAGAATGTAGTCAGTAGTGAAGATTTGTGATCAAGCATTACTTGCTAAAATGAACTCTTTGCATCTAAGACAGAAACAACAGTGGCATTTGGCACGAGGATGGCAATCTCCTTGACTGTACACATAGGAGGATGAGATCTCTTTAATGCCTTGTTCAAGTCTCTTGGGTCAATGCATAATCTTTTTTTCATCTGAATTTTTCTTATGAGCAGCTACCATGGAAGACACCCACTCAGATGGTTTTGTGACTGGACAAATCACACCTTCCTGCACCATTTTATCTTACTGGACCTTGACTTTGTCCTGCATGGCTGTTGGAACTCTCCTTGGTCATCTTACCGCTAGACTGACCTCTGAGTCTACTTTCAAGGAGTACATAACAGGAAGTTTGCCTATCTTGTCATCAAATACATCAGCATACTCTGAGTAAATAGCGTCACTGATGCTGCTACTGGGACATGTGCTTACATGATATACTTCTTTGGTAAAAGGAAGCAGTTCCATTCTTAAACTGTCTCTGAGAGCTAATAATGACTGCACAGGTCTTCAGACTACATAAAATTGCAATCTGTTACTGTTCCCAGCCAAACAGCATGAAAGCAATACTGAGCCTTCAGTTTGAATCTCTTCACCTCCATAAGCTACAAGCCTTGCACAACTGGCCAAATTAAGTTGCTCACCAGCTCTTACTGTAGCAAATGTTTCTGCTGACATTACATTACACTTATAATTAGTGTCTCCTTTGAGCTATGTGGGTTTACCATTGATCAGGACAGTACAAAATACTTCATTCTTTACCAATAAATCTACTGCATTAACCTTTTCATTGACCACTGATGCACCATCTACAGAGAACGTAGGGTTGCAGCTTTCTATATGATCAACTTGCTTTTTTGAGTGGCCTTTCTGAATAAGTAAATGAGGCTTGCCTGCTTTACTAAACCTTTGAAAGTGGTTCCATTTTTTATACTTGTGGCATTGCGGGCCAAATGCTAAGCACTTCTCTCTTTCAGACTCATGGCTGGTTCCATAACTACAACAGTTAACAATAAGACTTGACTTGGGTTTTGCTGACTCAACCTTATGCTGCACTGAGCATGTCCATTTTACTGAACTAGTCTTGAAACTTGCTAGAAAGTTATGGCTCCTCCCAGGAGATCCCACAGGGATTGCAGCTGCCATGTACTTAGGCCTGTTTCTGCTTGCCATGTTCTGCGTACTGTCTACGTTTGCTCTAGGGGCTGTTGAAACCATGCTCTTATCACTTGCAAGCATACTTGTGTGCCTTTCTGTGAGCTCATGGATTTGACAAATCTCTTTGGTTTTGCTCAATGTTAAATCACTGTCACAAAGCAAAATCCTTCTCAATGCAGCACTATTAACACCACACACAGGCCTGTCCTTTATTAATTCATCTTTCAAGTCACCATATCTGCATGTTTTAGCCTTATTTCTCAAGCCATTGATATAAGCTGAAAAAGTTTCACCTGGCTTTTGGTCTTTTGTATGAAATAAGTGCCTCTTTAATGTAACATTTGTCTTGGGGTTGCAGATTTCACTAAATTTGCATTTCAAGCACTCAGGGCCCTCCCTTGATTCAGCCGGTACCACAATATGGTGGGTTTCCCCCTCTCCTGCATATACTGCTGGTGTATAAACAAATTAATGCTCCTTTTCAATAGCTTCTCACCCAGCTAAGTTAAGCAAAATGAATGCCCTTATACATGCATCTTTGTCAGAAAAAGGTGTTTATATGAAAATATCATATTCCTTCACAAATACTGTCCAATTCTCTGCAATATTATGGTCAAACACAAGTGGACTGGGTCTGTGAAATGCCTCTGCCATATCAACACACAGTAGTGAAGGTGCCTGGAATTATATACGAACACACACATATATAAATAGCTAGATCTTTTTGCCAGAATTTGTAATTATGCCCAATAGCACAATAGACTCTTTGAAATAACTGCACTTTGCCGAATAAGTCTCTGTAGCACAAGAACACTTTAAAATCACTGTACTTTGTGAAACCACTTCTTATCAGTGTAAGAAACACTTTGAAATGACTCTACTTTGCAAATAAACTGTACACAGCAGAAGAGGCTCAGAATAAGAAACACTTTGAAATGAATGCACTTTGCAAATAAACTGTACACAGCACAGAAACTTTTCAAAATTGCTGTAATTTGTGAAATAACCCTGTACAGTGTAAGAAACAGTTTGAAATGGCAGCAGTCTGGGAATAAATGCACACAGCACAAGAAACTTTTCGAAATGGCTGTACTTTGACTGCACTTTGCAATATAACTGTACTTTGTACCCAGCAAACTCATTGAAATAATTACATCGTAATAAAGTACACACTATGCAAGCACATTGCACACTCTGAGATACTTCAGATAACTCTAGTTATGCTTTGAATGGCTTCAATCAATGAGAAATAGTAGTTTATGCCCAAAACATGGTCTTTGACTAAAATATGCAGTCACCTTGCTTTTGTAAGCTTATTTTGCCCTTTTATTGTGCTCATTATGCCCTTTTAATATCTTATCAGGCTGTACTTTTCTTGTGCCTGTTTTACTTTAAACATGCTTGTTATGCAAGCCAGAGGTAAATCTGAGCCCCAAATGAATATTTCTGCTACTTTTAGCAAATATCATAATTTTGAATATTTTGTTTAATAGTATAATGCATTCTGTGCCTTCCTTTTGATTAATAATATGTTTTTGTGCTACTCGTTCGATTAATAATGCATTTTGATACCATGCCGCTCATCCGGTCAGGTTAAAATAGACAAGTGGTTGTGGGTTCAGTACAAGCAGCTTTATTACACCCAAACACATCAGGAATGAGGCTTTGTAACTTAAGCTTAAAAAACTTGTAAACAGACAGATTACTACACTCATACATGTTAACACTCTGTCTGTTCTCTCAAAATGGCACTGCTGTCTGCACGTGCTCACTATTTATATGCACGTGCTTACATCTGGAAATGCTTCGTAAAGGTACATACGTATGCTCTGGTATGTGTCAGCTACTTGGGCAGGGACATGAAGCACTGGTTGGACAGAGAGGGTGCTGGAGGTCATGGCTTGGCCACTCAGCTGAGATCTCAACTGTATAGCTGTGCCAGTGGGGAATCTTGTTGGGGATCTGGTGAAAGAGGGAGAAACCATCCCCAGACTGACTGTGGTCTCTGTGTGCTCTTAAGGGAAATTGCATGATGCAGAGAGCAGCATCTGAAAATACTGTGTCTGTACTTGTCATCCTCCCAGTGTACGTGCCCCCCTCTTGCCAGTGGTGAAGATTAAGGCTCATTGATTACTGGTCCAGTGGTGTTCCATCACATTATTGATTAACAGTGGTGGGATCACCACATCACAGATTAGGATCAACTGGTGTGGATACAGTGGTCACTAAAGAAGGTGTTTGTATTCTCAAGCAGCCACACCATGAGCATTCAGAGTGTCATATCAGAATAGTTTTATTTATTTTTTGTTAGCTTAGTTAGGGAGAGCAGGCAAGGATGTCAGCAGAGAATTATGGCAAGCTGACAAGGAACCAGTTGGCTGAGATGTGCCAAGCCAAAGGACAGGTATATGCCAACCTGACTAAATCCGAAATTATTGCAGCCTTAACCACAGCTGCATCACAGACTAGCAACCAGGAAGACAAGACTGACCTTGGGGATGTACAACTCTCAGAAAATAGACAGTTCAACTTTGCCTCAGAGGGCTTAAAAATCCATCTGGAGTTAGAGACTTGAACTGAAGGCTAATTGTTTGTAAATAGAATCAGAAGACAGACTGTGGCATATGGAGGCTGAAGAAAAGGAGAAACAGAAACAAATGGAATTAGAATCAGTAGAAAGAATGAGATGTCTGGAAGCCAAAGAAAACGAGAGGCAGAAGCAAGATGAAAAGGAGATGCTGACTCTTCATCAGGGTCATGGAGGTAACGGGGAAAGGAGTAACCAAACCACAGAAGCAATAAAGGTCAGTACATTTCTTCCACAATTTACAGTGGGTGATAATTTTGATAGTTTTATTCATATGTTTGAAAGGCTATGTAAACAGTATAATGTTGACCAATGGCTCTGGGTACGGTTCCTGACCCCCTTACTTCATATTAAAGCTGTAACTGCTGTTTATAAATTGTCTGATACTGATTGCTTAAATTATAACACAGTTAAAACATGTTTATTAGAGTGTTTTAAGCTAATACCTGAAGCTTACAGAAAAAGTTTTGTGAGCATAGTCGCAAGGCAGATGAAAATGTGTGTTAATATATTGCTGAACCAAGTACTTATTTTCATAGTTGGGTGAGTATGTGTCAGGTCACCACTTTTGAAGGTCTGGTAGATCTTTTAGTGAGGAAACAACCCCTTAGCACTTTGCCTGAGGACATGAGAATCTGGTTGGCAGATAGAGAATGTGATACTGTAGATGAGTTGGGTGAAAAAGGGAGACCTATACCTATCAAGCAGGGTGTCACTGCACCGGAAAGGGACACCCAGTACTGCATATGCATCTAAGGAAACCCAGGGTGGACAGCCTAAACCACCCCAACAGAGTCTGCCAGTAACAGGGGATGCCACTAGTTCAGGTTCATGGCCAGGATCAAAGGTTAAATGTTTTAAATGTAACCATTGGGGCCATGTAGCAAATAGATGTCCACGGAAGAAAGGTGTGGAACAAAAGGCGGGATAGCCAGTAAGTGGGAATGACAGAATGCCAGCAGTAAGTTGTCTGGAGACAAAAATGGTAACAAACCTCCACAAGAAGTTATATCCTATCTTATTAGATGGGAAACAACCCACTGCTAAGAGAGATGTAGCCTCTGACCTTACCATTTTGAAGCCTGTAATGGTTAAAGAGGAGCACTACTTGTTTGGGCAGTCTACTCCAGTCAGTGCTTTAGGAGGAACCCCATTCCAAATACCTTTAGCTAGGGTTCACCTTGACTGGGTGGGTGGAAAAGGAAGCAAGCAAGTAGGTGTGTTTGAGGATATCCCTGCAGATGTCCTGATAGGAAATGATTTTGATAATGCAGTACCGTGTGTGCATGTAGTGACATGCAGTCAGCCTTGGAGACAAGCATGTGGGTCTGATAGCCTGGGGAGGATCCAGCAGACCACACACTTGAAGCCAGGACTGGTGAGGTGGCTACTTCAGGGAGGAAGCTACCCTGTAGCAGTGAGATTGAAGGTGAGCCACAACTGCTTGTGGGTACTGATGTTCCCTTGGACAGAAAGACTGCAAGGCCAGAGCTGACTAGTAGTACCCACGCTGACACTTAGGATACCAGACTTCCTGTGGAAGGGGAGCTGGGGAGGGTTACAAAGAGAGAGTTGAGACAGGCTCATCTCTCAGATCCTATAATACAACGCTTGAGGGAGGTAGCTAGAGAGGTGTTTGATTCTCAAGGAAAAGGGGAAATCTGTATACTGGGACAAAGGGAAACTGTATAGAGAGTGGGCTCCTTAAGGAGGGCTAGAGGGTGAGAGAATACAGAAGTTGGTCTGGCACTTCTAGCCATAGTAAATAAAGACACACACCAACTCAGCAACAGCAAGAGAAGTAAGAAAGCAAGCCAGTCACACCAGGTACTGAGTGTATTTCCAGTTTAATCAAAACGCTTTTGTCTTACTTAATTTCAGACTTCTTCAGAATAAACTCTTAGTGCACAAACGCACAATATATACTCATTTCTCCACCCCTTTCTTAATTAATTAACATCAGTTCCACCCATTTGTTAAAAGCATAGTTTATTTTCAACACATCATAAAAAACATATTATAATAATATAATAGTCTACTACAAACTCACAAAAAATGTTAGTTATTGTACATAATGTCATAAAAACTCATAAAAAATATGCTGCTTTTAATTCTAAATAGGAACTTAATGACAACCTATCATTAAGTCCAGGCTTTTCATCAGAGTTAAGTTTTATTTGCCATTTTAACTCTTTGAATTCTAAAAATTTGTCACTTGGCCCAACCCAAGATCCTAAATCTACAAGTTCTATTGCACAGAATTTAAAGCATGTGTTGGGTTCTCTCTAATATGTCTGTATAGGACATTCTTTTCATTATGGTGTTGGATTTCATAAATGTGTTCATAAATCCTAGCCCTAAATGCTCTCTTCAATTTACCCACATAATGTCTGCCACATGCCTGGCATACTGCAACATACACTACTCCTTTTGAATAACAAAAAAAAAAAAAAAGTTATGTACTCAGCATAACGTTCCATGTTTGTTGTCCAGTATCTCGCCATCATTCTTGCTGGTTGGGTTTGGAGCCAAACTAGGCTCTGACTCGGCTGTATACTGAAGCTCGAGAGCTTCTACTGGCTCAAGGCTATAACCTATCCCATGGTGCTTAGCAGCTGTTCCCTAGATCTCGTTTGAGGGAGAGAGCTCCCTATGATATGTCCAATATACAGAAAGAGAAAATATATGAAATATATTGGTCATAAAGGTAAAAAGGAAGGAGAGATGGGAATCAGACCATATTTCCAATTTGTAAAATTTCTCTAGATCCTCCAGTAGGGGGTGGCTGGGTGGGACACAAGAATGAAGGCGAGATACTGGACAACAAACACGGAACGTTATGGTGAGTACATAACTTCCTTATAATATGTTGTCCCATCTCGCCTTCATTCTTGCTGGTTGGGACAGAGTCCCCAGCACCTTTCTCTTGGGTGGCTCAAGGGAATACACTCTTCAGGACAGTGGAACCAAAGGATGCCCTGTTCTGGGAGGCCACATCTACTTTGTAGTGAGAGATGAAGGTGTGAGGATTAACTCATGTAGCAGCAGCAGCAGCACGAATTGAATCCAATGGAAGTCTGGATTGAAAGGCAATGGAAGTAGACACTGCTCTAGTTGAATGTCCTTCCACTTTCTCTGGCGGTTCTTTATCATGAGAGTGATAAGCATATTTGATAGTCTCAGTAAGCCATTTGGACAAAGTAACATTTGAGACTGCCTGGCCTTTTTTGTTTTTGAATAGGACACAAACAATTGATCTGACTTTCTGAACTCTTTCGCCCTATGTAAATAAAAATGCAGTTGTCTATGTACATCCCGTTGGTGAAGCTTATATTCTGCCTTGTTGCTCTACTTAGGAAAGAACACAGGCAGTTCTATAGATTGGTTTAAATTTGTTTCAGAACAGACTTTTCATAAGAAGGAGGGATTTGTTCTGAGGGAAGCTATCGTTGTGGAAGATCAAATAGGGAGGACAGATGGATAAGGCCTTCAACTCTGAAACCCTCTTAGCTGAGGTAACTGCTGTCAGAAAGAGAGTTTTCCAGGATAAAATTTTTAAAGAACAAGAGGATGCTGGTTCAAAAGGGGGAAGGATCAATGCCGATAATACTAAATTTAGATCCCATGGTGGAGGAGGTTCTCTTACAGGAGGTCTTAACAGAAAGTTGCCTCTGAGGAAGGCCTTGCACAACTTGTGGGACATTACATTGGATCCGAGTTCCCCCTCATGATAATTGGATGTAGCAGCTAGTTGAACTCAAATAGTGGCAGCCGCTGCTCCTTGATTAACAATTTCTGTCAGGAATTCCAAAATTTCAGGTATAGAGACTGTAAAGGGATTTCTGTGTTTCCTGTCCGCCCAACAAGAGAGAACCTCTTCCATTTGCTTGCATAAAGTTTCCTAGTTGTCTTTTTGTGGGAAGATATCAAAATTTGGTGTATTGCCTGGGATAATTCTGGAAGCCTGGCTAAGACTGGAAGTGGAGAAACCAAGCTGTCAGCTTGAGGCTCTGAGGGGCAGGATGGAGTGGTCCTGACTAATGCATCAGACGTTCCGGCACTGGGTCCAGGATCCATGTGTCCTCCTGAAGTTGGGGCCAAAGAGAACCAGATCAGTATGAAGCCAGTATGGAGGAATGAGAATTAACCTGCGACTCAATGACTTGGCTTTCTGAATAACTTTTAGAATCAATTAAATGGGGGAAAAGCATAAAGAAGCCCTGGGGACCAATCGTGGATGAGTGCATCCCTCGGTGACTCTCTCAGAGGGGAAATGAGGGCAAAGTAGTTGCTGCATCTGTCATTAAAGGGAATGGCAAAAAGGTCGCAGCAAGGCCAGCCCCATTTGTGAAAAATTTGATTTGCAGCTTCAGGGACCACTCATGAGGCATGAGAATATCTCTGCTTAGCCTGTCTGCTGTGACTGGCAGCAGTGGGGCACGTACACTTCGAGGATGACTAGCACACACACATTATTTCTAGATGCTCTCTTCATCAAGTGCAATTTCCATTAAGAGCACACAGAGACCACAGTCAGTCCAGGGCTGGTTGCACCCTCTATCTCCAGATCCCCAATAAAACTCCCCACTGGCACAGCTATGCATTTGAGATCTCAGCTGAATGGCCAAGCCAAGACATCCAGCACCCTCTTTGTCCGACCAGTTCTTCATGTCCCTGCCCAAGTAGCTGACGCACACACTCTTTGAGGTTTGATTTACACACATGCATGTGTACACACACACACACACACACACACACACACACACACACACACACACACACACACACACACACACACAAACACACACACGGGGGGAAGGCTGGTGCAGGTTTAATAGCTATGGCCCCTTTTGCCCAGACTATAAGGTAGTTATCGCTGCCACCAGCCATCTCCTTATAAGCTACTTTAAGGCCCTTAAAAAAGGGTATCCAATCTTACTGTGTAATGTGAATATTAATACAAATGGTAGTTTGACCAATAACAAGGCTGTTAGGAGTGGCCCGCACAGTGTCATCAAATAAATATGCAAGTACTCTCAAAACGTAAATACCTCTACACAGATCAGCCACAATGAAATGTTTAAATATATTTAATAATAAATAAAAGAACAAGAAAATACTCAGCATATATTTACAGTGACATCAGAGTTCAAAACGAGAGGAAATATTTAAAACAACATTGCAGTACAGTCTCAAAGAAATAAAGAAAAACATCTAAACTAAGCTTTACTATATTCCTGACTGAATCTAAGAGGATTACTATACCCTAGTTAACTTAATTAGAGCAATCCAGATGTTGTAGTGAATGGTTCTTGTCAGGTCCAAGACAGAATACAGAATGCCCTGTCTCACTAAGAGAATTCTCAAATTAATATCTCAAATATTACTGCTGGGATAGCTTGCAGAATGACATCATTTCTTGTCATCTGACTATCCCAGGTGAAACCTCCACTGCTAGGAGCTGGCAGTATTTAGCATCTACCTGTGAAAATACATAGACCTCAGATCTTTGGCAGACGCTGGAAGTCATGCAACAGTTACATTCCTCCACATTTCAAGACTAGTAATTATTTCATCCTAAAGGCAATACAGAAATCTTTTCAGCACAGATTCTGTCTCTGTAGCATACTGAAAACTGAAAGATACCAGGCAGGATTCACGAAGGCTTACACAGAGTGTAAGAGACGTGTAACACACCATGCAAGCCTTGCGATCCATGAACAGCCCTAAACTCCATGTAAGAGACCAGCTAAAACACTCTACAGGATGCACATTCCTCTATCTAAGCACGGATGATGTCAGCACCCTATAAGTACAGCAGTAGAAGGTAAACCTCCTAGTAATTCAAATAGCGCGCTCCACTAATGCGTCTGTCACGAGTGTCATAACATAGTTAGGTAGGGGTTTGAATCCTGCAACTGTACACCGTGTGTGGAGGGAGGTTAGTGTGTGTGCAAGTCTGTGTGAGGGAGATGTCCATTTTGGCAACTGTGAAAGCACTCTACAGGATGCACATTCCCCTATCTAAGCACGGATGATGTCAGCACCCTATAAGTACAGCAGGAGAAGGGAAACCTCCCAGTAATTCGAATAGCGCACTCTGCTAATGCGTCGCTCTCAAGTGTCATAATATAGTTAGGTAGAAGTTTGAAACCTGCAAATGGCAAGTGTGTGTGTTTGGATGTGGGGAGTTTGTGTGTGTGCAATTCTGTATGAAAAACATGTGCTTTTTTGCAATCAGGAGATCACACTACATGATGCACATTACCCTTTCCAAACAGTGATGACGTCAGCACCCTATACATACAGCTGGAGAAAAGACACCTACCAGTAATCCAAATAGCGCAGTCTACTACAGCGTCACTCTCAAGTGTCATAACATAGGTAGGGGTTTGAAACCTACAAATAACAAGTGTGTGTGTTTGGATGTGGGGAGTTTGTGTGTGTGTAATTCTGTATGAAAAACATGTTAGTTTTGGCAATCAGGAGATCACACTACCTGATGCACATTACCCTTTCAAAACACTGATGATGTCAGCACACTATAAGTACAGCCAGAGAAGAGGAACCGTCTAGTAATCTGAATAGTGCGCTTCGCTAATGCATCTCTCTCACGTGTCGTGACTTAGTTAGGTAGGGGTATGAATCCTGCAAATGGCAAGTGTGTTGGGGGGGGTTAGTAGGGTGTGTGTAAATGCAAGTGTGAGAAAACAGATCTTTTGGCAAATACTACAATACATCAGATGCTGCATATTCCCCCAGTAAACACAGGGGATGTCACCACACTATCAGCACAGCCAAACAGGGCTAGTTTGCCAGTAATACCAACAGTGCGCTCTGCTACTGGGTCTATTACCATTGTCAGAGTGCAGATATATATGTTTTGGTAACCCACAACTGCCAAGTGTGGTTGTGTCACACATTATGACCTTGTGTGGGTCTTTGTGCATAACAATGCATGCCATTGCCTAAACCAGCAATGGCAATGCACACATGATGTATGTGTGTGACACATACACATAAATACCTGTGACCTGCAGTAGTTACCATGCCTGACACATGCCTCGAGTGGATAAATGGTATTTGCAATGCATAACAATATGACTGTGTCTTACTGTGCAGGGGCCGCACGTGGTATGTGTCTATACAGTGTGGGTGTATATGGTAAAATACCTACAGCAGGGGATACACATCTGGTCTGGGCCATATAGTCTACATGTAGTTGATGTACAGGTGCTGCATGTTCCCACCTGTTGTGGGAGTGGTAACGTGTCATTCCACTACAATTCAGTGACCACATGCTAGGAACCCTTCAACTAGTGTGTTGTAGCTACAGTAATACTCATGCACAATGTTTGGCTGGATGCAGTCCAGCCATATAAAGACAGTTCTTGAAACTGTCATATTGCCAGTGTTGTTATGGAGGATAGGTGGGTTTCCTGTGTATGGGATGGTTGTGTGTGCCAGGCTATGAACCAGACGGCAGTCCGACACACTGTTAGCTGCACATGAATAGGCCCTGATGCTTTGTGCTGTGCCAACAACCTGGAGGTGTGTGTATCTGTGGTGCCTTGGGATACCACCCCCCCTGTCCATGTGTGTTACATGTGTAGGGGATGACAGGCATGGTATGAGGTATAGCCTGGCAGTGATGGGTTGCACCTGTGAGCCATGAATCAGGACTCTGGTACTGCACAGACATTGCAGTTCACCATGCTGAGGACAGTGTCCAGTGCATGCATCTTGCGCTGTACACTGCTGGTGTTGTGTAGCATCACTGTTAGTGTCCTATCCTGTGTGATACCCATGGAGGTGGCTATGTAATCCGTGTCCTGCAGCATAAGGCAGTATGTGTGTATCAAGGGGCTTCACCAATATACATTGGGCCATGGGTGTCACGTGCAAGCTGCCCCTCGCACATCAGTGTGGCTTCCCTAGCATGTAAGCACATGTTGACAGCCAGTGGATACCCTATGAATGACATTGGAGACTGAGCAGAATGTAGACATAGAACACCCTTCCTACATATAGTGGTAGCATACCTGGTGAGGGTATGATGGCAACCAAGATCAGGCTCATACTGGCCCGTGCCACATGCTGAGAGATCCCTTCTATGTTCCCTATCATGTAGTCCAGGGAGGTATGTCTCAGGTCATCCATAGTGGCATGGTCAATGACTGAGTCATATGTGTCCATGCCTCTGACTGACCTGTATGCATGTGTTTCGTGGTGGACCATAGTGCCCCAGACGCATATCACTGTGACCTTCACTATGTACAGCCTGTTGAGCGGGACCCCACTGCAGCGGCCAAGAGAGGTACCTGACCCATCTGTAGCAGGTGTGTTGTGTAGCCCTACAGGCTGTGAGTGTGTGGCACATGGGATGTGTGTGCCATGTGTGGCATGTGCTCTGTTCTGACATAACATATGCCTGTGTGCCAGCTGCAGAGGTGTGTGATGCTCAGGCAGGATGCTATTCTGAGTCTCCAAGTATGCCCCAGTGTGTTCAGTTTGCTGTCAGTGCGTGTCTATGTCTGACTGGTATTGTAGTCACTGTAGTATGACATGCCACCTGACAGGGTATGGCATTACTGGGTTCAGAGTTCTCAGTCCCCAGATTGGCTATGTGGTGGCATCCCACAAATGTGTTGTATGTTCCTGGCCAAGGGTGATGGTTGACTGCATACATGTGGCAGCTGTGACATTGCCACATGACTCACATAAACCACAACTGGACCATAGAGGTGATTCACAGGTTACCTTTGCACATGCTACCCTAGTAGTGTGATTGCCATGGTGAGTACCAACACATAGGGCCGATGGGGAAAAACATACTGAAGGTGTGTATGTGTGGGTGTACTGCTACTGTTTCATAGCACTGGCATATATGACTGCACACGTGGGTAAATGCCAGGTAAGACATGTGCAATGTGTCACAGGCAACGTACATGCGAACAGGACAGACAGTGACGTTCTGTCATCTGTAAACTTGACATACATATCGTACGCTATGCAGATGTCACTAGGAGTCCACAGAAGCACTGTAACTCTGCATTGCAGGTGGAAGCAGTGTTCCAGGGAACCCCAAGTGAACATGCATGCAAACAAAACTACAGTAAGCAGGGCTGGAAGTAGTCCATTGTACCACAAAGAAGGGGTAACACTAACAGTAGGTAACAGTGCAAATGTGTAGGCACTATCAACATGTACCCAGGAATGCACAGCGCAGATGCCCATGGTAGAACTGATATTATGTCATAGTTAATTGTGATTTGGATTACATTGGTACTGCACACATATCAACATGCGCAAACATCCACATTGCATAGTCGTTGTGGGCAACTTGCCACCATTACTGTACATATCCATCATTGCGTATCACTACTTGCATTAGCTTCCCCCCTGTATGTGGCTATCTGTTGACATCCTTACCACCGGTATGCAATAATGTGCAGCTGTTACACTTTGGTACGTACTATGGGTGCAGATAACAATTCAGGACAGTCATACGGTTACTGCATCAGGCATGCTGGGATATACACACAGTCATATCAGCACACTGTACTATTACCAACATGATACTACTAATACACTTCTATGTAGTCACCCTGTCCGTCAGCAACATGTTTACCTGTTCCTGCACTGATGTTGGAGATTGCAGGAGGTGGCACAGTTTCATCATATGCACAGGGTGTGAATTAGGTATGCCTGAGTCTGCCACTGATACCACCAACTGACATGTGTTTGTATGTGTGTTGGTGAGGGACAGCAGTACAGGGTGGGGCACTGTTGGTGCAGTGTGTGCATGTATGTGGTAGCCCTAAGTGTTAACATTTCGCATGTGTGTATGCACGCACACAGTTCCACCTTATGGCTGACATATACAGGGGTTTGTGGACAGCCACAGACTGCACCTGGCAGGTCATACAGATCAGTGTCTGTGGGCACGGACACGGTACCTGTGCCTGGCAGGGGTGCTACAGACTGTATCTGGTACTAAGCCAGACTGGGTACTGTCATCAGAAGCAGGAGTGTGTTGACTGGACACAGGTCCCTGTTGGGACTGTCCAGAGCCACGTGCACGTGGTCTCCTGGGGCGTTCCGATGACAGCACAGACCCAGCATTGCTGGGGCTGCTGCTGGCACTATGGGGGCGTGCGCGGGCCTGTTGTCGTCCGCGCCGACTGCCAGCTGCTGCTGTTGCTGGCATACGGCCACGTCGATGCCGCAACCGCCCACCATTGCCCTGGCTCATGGACATTTGGTTGTGGAACTGCTGTAATATGTCCCCACAAAATCTGTCTATGACATCAGTGAAATTACGGATAGCATCCGCGATGTCACGCATACTGTCAGTCATGGCTGTGCGACATGCTCTCAGCTCCCTCAGACCCTGTCTGGTGTACCTTTCCATACGCGACTGTGCCTGCATGACAGCCCGAAACATAGCAGAGGTTGACAAACTTCTTTGGGCATGTCTGCCAGAGGCTGTACGCCCACGGATGCTCCCACAAGAACCCATGGGCAACTGTCTGTGTGGTACCATCGCAGGACCCTGCCATGGCTGCTGTGTGGGGAAGCATGTGCCACAGATACCACATTACCCTGGTCAATGCCCACTGTATCCTGTCCATCACCTAGGGACAATGGTGACAAAGGCTGTACTGGCAGGATGACTGTGCGCAATGATGGGGTTGACAGCTGTGTACTGTCAATTGGCTGACCAATGGTGGACCCTGATACACCTTCCTGTGCCATTACACAGATATCATCATTACCAGTACCTGTGGCACCAGATTCAGGTTCCCTGCTGCAGGACACCAGAGCAGCACCAGAACCTGTGGGAGGAAGACAGGAAACACAGTTTCCAGTGTCCACACAATGTTACCAGTGATGCACTTAGGCACACATGCACACATGCACACGTGGACACATGCACACATGCACACATGCACACATGGACACAGGCACACATGCACACATGCACACATGCACACAGGCACACAGGCACACATGCACACATGCACACGTGGACACGTGGACACATGCACACATGCACACATGCACACATGCACACGTGGACACAGGCACACATGCACACATGCACATGTGGACACAGGCACACCTGCACACATGCACACCCCGCAGTATACACACAGAGCACTACTGAGTTACACTAGTATTACTAGCACTATCAGGACTATTATAGGTATTGTTTGTTTGGTTTAACAAAATAGTATGCACATATCTACAGATGTTCCTTTGGTATCAACAGTATTTTTGTGTGCAGGTTGTATTATTTAACAAACTTTATTATTTATAATGTTTTTGCAGTGTTGCTTAAATTCACTATTGAAGCCTAGCCCTTTAATTTATAATCATAAGCAATTAAATACACAAATGCCTAATTATTAATTAATTATTTGAAAATGATGTGTGATATATAAAGCAAGATTTGTTAATGGTAACTGGATTCTGAGGAAGTCTCTGGTGTAGGAGATGAAAGCGCTAAATCAGTTACTTTTCTTCTATTCTACTTGATTTTATGTGTTTAAAATACTTTATTTTATATGCTTTGAGTTTTTGGTAATAAATTCTTCATTAAATCCATTTGAGATCGATCTTTGAATCACCTAAGCAGTGTGATACGTGGGTAAAAGGACAGCCTTCATTGTATTTGGAACAACGCTACCAAGTATTGTTAAACACACTCACCAGCATGGATGGCCTGCCTTGCTGTAACACTGGAGGGACCTGCAGAAATGAGGAGATTAATGTCAGTGGGCACAGCTGTGCCATTGATACTGCATATGATACAGTGCAGTAGTACACCAGTTGCCTTTCACACGTCAGCTGCTGATATTGCCAATATCACACCTGCACAATTACATACTATGTTGACAGCTACATACCACAGACACACCTTACACATGCATAAACTAACAGTGTACAGAACAGTCAAGTGTATATATGGCATATTACCTGCACGCTCCATGTCGTGCTGCCGTGTGGATCCAGCCTCCATCATGATGCAGGTGTATTGCTGTTGCTGTTCCGAGGCTGGAGCCGCAACACGTAGCCCCTCCAGTTTGGTGAGGGGGGATGTGTGGCCACCCCACCTCCTGTGGCAACCTGTTGCCTGTGGATATCCAATGCACGCTGACGGACATTTCTGATTAAATCACTGCAGTGATGTCGTACCTGCTCATATGTCCTATTATGCGTGCCAATGTCATTTACCCTACGGACAAGGTCTTGCCACAGTGCAGCCCTCTCCTGCTGATTCTGGCTGGTGCGGGAAAACAGTATGTCATAATCCCGCTCCAGGCTCTGGTGTATCTCCTCGTCTTCCGCTGCAGAGTAGGTGGGATTACGCTGATGCGCCATCTCCCTGGAAGAGAACACAAACAGGATATCAGCAGACTATGTCAGCAATATATGGCACACATACTATACATGATACTCAAGTGTAGTGATATACTACTACTCCCATATGTTGCATGTGTGTGTCTCATGGTGGATACACAAGTACATGGCCAGATATCGGTGCTCAGCTAACACCTGTGCAACAATACCTGCCACATTCCATACAACATAGTAGCATGCCCCATCGGTCAGCACACTGCGACAGGTCCAATGCACAACCTCACTCTGGGGGTTTATACCAAGGTACTGTATGTGGAACGCCATCCACTAGTGTGATCTGGACACAAGTTACTCGGCCTGGATATTCATATCCCACCACCACCAGCACAGTAGTCTACTTTGATATGTATGTGATTAGACAGTTATTCACTTGTTAGGACTGAGATGGTATTCATGCAGCCCACTGGGCCAATAGAAGCCACAACCCACACTGCTGACCCCTTTGCGAATGCTTACCACGGACATCCCACAGATTGCATGGAACTTGCACACACATTTCTAACCCAGACCCTATGCACAAAGGTTAGGCATCCTGTCCGGTGGACCCCAGCCAGTGGCAGATTGTATAACAATAGCAGGAGGCTACTGCAGGACAGAGCAGATTCACATTAAGGGAAGGTATCTGTGGTCAGCACTGGTAATACACTACAGTCTCTCATAACAATGGCCACGGCCTACTCTGGGAGGGAAATGGCCACAAACACTATAGATAACCACAAGGCCTTCTTCAGTTATGTTACACATATGGACCAAATGCCTCAGATATGCTCTGAGTTAATACACACCTACTTAACATTCACTGAACACACAGATATTGGCAACATTCTTGCAGACAGGTTCAGTGCACGTATCCCCCCTCCTTCTCCCCCACAAGTAGAAATATTTATCACAGCTGAATGTAACCTCCCTATCATCTCACATGTCCAGGTGAGGGCCACCCTCAGCAAAGCAGAACACACAGCATCACTGTGACCTGATGGTATCCCTGGATGTGTGCTACGTGCACTCCAAGAGGACATACAACCGCATATAAGACTGATATTTAACCTTGGCCGTACTACAGGATATGTACCTGAACACTGGCATACAGCAACAGTGGTCCCACACCACAAAGGAGGCACCTCTACTGACCCTGGGAACTACCGCATCATAAGCATAACCGGCCTGGTCTGCTAAGCTATGGAATTATTCAGTATGGGACGCATATACAGAGATATTGGGTACCTGCAGACACTTGTTCCCAGCCAGTTTGCCTTTGTGATGGGCTGATCCTGCCTTTTGAACCTGGTTGACCTTTCAAAACAGTCACTACAGCCATTGATGAGGGCAACGCACAGACAACAGCTGCCAGGATCATGGCCTAACACTGACTGACATGTAATGTATAGTCATCCCCTTTTGGTGGAACTACGTGCACACAACATATCACATGGACATACCTATAGATACAGACCTATGACACATTTGGAGGGTTCACAGTATGCAGACTATTAACCTGCTACTTTACATTACCTGTGTTTGTCGCAGCTGGTTGCGTTACCACTACTTCTGCTTCCTGCTGCTGCTTACACGGCTTGCTACTGTCACTGCTGACAGCTTAGACTCAGTGTGTAGCGTGTGTTTTTTTTTTTTTTTTTTCTCTCAC
Source organism: Protopterus annectens (assembly GCF_019279795.1). Classification (NCBI taxonomy): domain Eukaryota; kingdom Metazoa; phylum Chordata; order Ceratodontiformes; family Protopteridae; genus Protopterus; species Protopterus annectens. The sequence continues at coordinate 139,817,957 of NC_056737.1, read as the reverse complement.
TCTCTGTCTCTGTCTCTGTCTGTCTCTCTCCCTCTGTCTGCCTCCAGACAGTGCAATGAATGTATTGCATGTGTGGAGTGTTAGTACAGGATGCTTTTGTAGGTATCTGCATAGGTCCATGTGATGGCCTCTGCACCAATTGTAAGCCAGCATTTGCTAATTGCATGCAGCCAGTTGTGTACTAATTGCAGTTCTCACTGTGATTTCAGGACAGTGCTATAAAAGGGTATGTGAGATAGGCATTGCCCTTTCAGATTGTAAGGGCGGGGACCATGCTGGTATGCTGTGGACACTGTTCTGTGAGTGTAAATGTTAGTATCTCTCTCATGATTCAGGCTGTGTTATAGATTCACATTTCTCCATTCCTCTCTCCTGTTCCCTGTAGTAAGTGTGTATGCACAATGACACCTACAACTATATATATATATATATATATATATATATATATATATATATATATATGTAAATATACATACATTTATATATGTAGATTAACTGACATTATTACCTACTGGCTACCAACTAGCATGGCTGTTTCTGATCACACACTACTATTATGGAAATCCACTAGTTTTGACAGTAATTCTAAATGACATGCTTTGTGTACTACACATCCTATATTCCCTTTACATTCATTCCTACTATTACATGATATATTTATTTTAGCACAATGTTCTTGTATAAGAGTCATGGCTTAGTGGTAGGTCATGCAGACTACTGTTTTCAACGTCCTGGGTTCAGGACTGACAGTGGGATTTTATTTTGCTTTTGAACTGACTATAGGACCTGTCAATCAGAGTGACTAAGGCACTTTTAAGCAGTTGTAACCAGGTTAGCGCTGGTTTGCGCGGAGCTCACGCATGTGCACTGGCGTTCAGCTCCGCGCACAAACACGCACACCCACTTACAACCGCTTAACAGTGCTTACTCTGGCGCACACCTGCGCTATTTTCTTTGAAAGAAATAAAAATGGGGAGACAGGAAAGTGGTGAAAAAGGGGTCACAAAGAGGGTAAGACAGTAGGGAAACAAGCTTGGGATTTGCAGGAGGGATGTAGGTAAGGCCCATAGCTGCCCATTTCTTCATCAGCAACAGCTGTGCATATGTATCTAATTTGGTGTGACATTTGAAACCTTCCACCCCTGAGAGAGGTGTCAGGAAAACAATAATACTTGTTGTACAGCTAATTGTAATTTATAGTTTCCATGTCCAGCAGACATGTGACCGGACTGGGCAGCTATGTATGGGGCGTAATTTTTTTGTGGGTACAGAGTGCCCTTTTTTTTTTTTCAGGTGAGAGTGGTATGTCAGGTGAAGGAAGTCGGTATAGCTGGGGAGGTAGGTTGGGTAGGTCAACAGACAAGACAAACAAGATGCATACAGGGGCGGTGTATGACACGTGTGGGGGGGTTACACAATTGACGGGGACGGAGGTTTGGATATCCAGAGCCCATGAGCCCACAGATGGCAACAGTGGAACTGATATCCCCACCCATGGACAGTTGCCACTGTTCCTTCACTGCCCAGGATGGGGCTGTGCTGGGGGCTGTGTAGGCCGGGCAACAGGCATGCCCGTAAGTTGCGCCACCTGTGCTTCAAGCTGGTGTAGGGGCCCAAGAACAGAGTCCTGGATCTCCCTACGCACCACAGTCCGGATGCTACGGAGGGTGAGTGCTGGTTCTCCTCTGGCCACACTTGCAGAGGGGGGACGAGCCCCATCCCCTGCAGCGCTTCCACCCGCAGGTGGCACAGGGCCACTGGAGGAGGGTCCAGACTGGGAGAGGTGGGTCTGCTGGAACCCGCCTTCCCTGTCGTCCTATGTTTTGCATTATGCCATGACAGTTTGGGTTAGTAACATAAATACCATTCACAATTAGTTTTAACAGCATGCATTAGTATTCCCATTAATCAAACACCCAGATATTCACACCATTGAACAGCGAGCATAACACATGCATAATTTGAACAGCAATACACAGTCCAACAACATGCAGGGTTGATTGATGACAACAGGCCATCAGGTGTGGATGTATGAACAGGGCAGATGCATCAACGGACATGCAAATATTTATGACCTAACAGAACAAATGTCCAGGGGTGTTAATTGTGATTGCACATACCATTTTCATGTGGAATGGGTTATATGTGGTTATAGGGTGGGGTGAAGAAAATAATATTAACACCTTCGAATACCAATACATATGCTGTACATTTCTAATAGCTGCACCTATATACACACTACTGTTCTAACTACAGTTTCCTATATGATAACTACTTCAATTTGGTGATAGGACTGTTACTGCTACATCAATATACATTTTATTGTTCTTCATACACATTCATATCTGGCTTTGTTCAGCTACATCATCCTGCTACATTTGCTTTATATAGCTATAGACAACTGTGGATGTTTGGTATGTCAGACAATCATACTATCTGCATATTGCAGACTGAGAGCAACATATCCAGATTTTGGGATACACATTCCAGCTGCAGCAACACTTTGAACAGATTTTGCTGTTTGGTTTTGCTTCTCACATGCATTTCATTCTGTACTGACTGCAGTATACTTTATTCATGGGTTATTACTACTTTATTGGTGGATTCATAACACTTTCTCACACTCTCTCACTTATTTTCATTTTACTATTCAGGATGGTACTTACTTCTAGGCTTTATTGACATGTTTTACCTGTAGTTATTACAATCCTTTCCAGCAGTCTCACTTCTGTCATGTTTCAGTATTTCAACAGGGGTATATTTCACACATGTGATTTGCTCATCTTCTGCAGCTGTACTTTTCAGCCTGCTGCAGGTTGTGTACTATTATATTACAGGTGGGGCATCTTTATTCCAGACTTTATTTCAGACATTTTCATTTTTCTGTTTGGATTACAGACTGCAACACACTTTTGTAATCAAGCAATACTTGCAAACACTGTTACTCTTGTTACTTGCACATTCTATTACTTAGTGACTACACTGCACTCTTTTGCTGTCATACTTTTATATTACTTTACAGTTACTGGGAGAGGATTACTGACCTGCCTGGTGGCACAACCGCCATAGGCTCTGTGGTTCACAGAACGGACACCTGCAGCTGTAATATAAATGAAGTAATATTGGAATACACATCTCCATAATATCAGCTAGTTTAATCTCTTACATACATAATTACATGTAACTTACTCAGTAGTGGGGCGTTGGGCATTTGCTGGGCCTCCTGGATCCAAAGGTGCAATTGGTCCTGCTTGCGCCTCTTCAGGTCCACAAGGTGGTGACAAACCTGCTCACCAGTCCTTGGAATCCCTGTGGCACTGGTGAGATCATGATCCAACCGGTTCCACGCCTCAACCCTATATGCTCCCCACAGGACCTGGCCCTGCATGAGTTGGGCCTCATGATATTGGACTAGGAGCCAGACCATGTATCTGGACTCCTCAATGCCCCACCTCAGTGCTCGAAAGCAACTACCCTCACCTACTCCTGTCATTCTGGCTGCAAGTCATTTCTACAGTCATTTATGCTATGTATTCCCACCTATGGGGCTTATATATGCCGTTTTTCCCCGCACATATCTGTGATTGGCCATTTTGGAATTGTATCAACTTCACAAAACCTGCTTTATCATGCTCCACTTTGTATTCATTCCTATATATTTACTGTTACTGCATTTATAGGTACTGTTGTCATGGCTTAGTGGTTCAGTACCTTGACTATGGTGCATAGTATCCTGGGTTCGAACCTGGCCACTGCCTTTTATTTTTTATGACTGTCTAGACAGGCTGAGGGGTGTGTCTGTGTAAAGGCAGTTTTGATACGGCTTGCTCAACGTTGCCCATCGGTTAGCTTGTTGGCGCGGTGCGCAGCTCCGCGCAAATGGGGTACGCTGGTTTACGCCTCATTTGGCTATCAGCACGCATATTACGCTCAGCTCAGCTAGGGACACACAGTTTCAGCATGTTAAACCACTGCTCACCTACGGGCACTGATTTTGCACCTGTTAAACCACTGCTCACCTACGGGCAGATGCACTCACCTTGTTAAACTGTAGCTCAGCTATAGGCACATCTGGCATCTTTTATTATTTTATCTCACATTTCTTCAAAATAAATGGACTATTTCATTAAATTTTACATATACTATGATTTTATATGTGTACATGTTTGTCAGGAACTTGTTTCATGCTTATTTTACTAGAAATAAAAATTGGTGTTGTGGGGGCTCAAACCATGAATGCCTGCTCTTCAGCCGACGTGTCTACCACTACGCTATTGCTTCTTAGCTTACTTTGCTTATTTAGTTCTTATATCCTTTTCCACTGACTGCTAACTGTGGCTAAGCTACGGGCACGCCCGTGCAAACAAGCGCACTCACGGGCAAACATCTTTATGATTAAAAAAAATATATATAACATGTTCATTTATATATTTTATGTTCATAGTCTGTGGGGGCATGTGTTGTGTTGTGTTTATTCACATTTCCATGGCCTCTGTCATGGGTGTTTACTTTGGGCAATTTTACTCTTCTGGGGGCGTGTCCGCTTGCAGGGCTCGGCCTACGGACACGCCCCCTACTGTCTTCCACGGACCGTGTTAGCCTTCGGTGTGATTCAGCATGCCCTCATGCATATGCATGACATGCTGACGTCACACCGTTTAACTGCAGCCTCCGTGTAAGCCATGTATCTCTTACAGGGAGGCTTCATGAATCCTGCCCACCATCTTTTTTTGCACAGCCATAAAGTAATTTAATTTCAGCTATTTTTCTGAAGTTAGCCTGTTGTATTCCAGTTTCCACTATTAAAATATATACATTTAAACAGTTACAATAGTGCATGTACATTTCTGTTCTATTCCAGTAGGGCACACTGTGGTTACAATTTAAGCACAAGCACTTTATAAAATACCTTTTTAACACACGTCTGATATACACATGATATATAGTTTTAATACAGTTGTAACATGAGCATCTTATATAGAGCATGTTGATATTTGCACATGACATATAATTATTTAGAAAATTCCACATGGCTGTGCTAGCAGTTTTCCCCTTTGTCACAGGGGGCACAATGGCATAGTGGGTAGCACTCTCCCCTCACAGCAAGAGGTTTTCCAGTTTAATTCTCAGCTGGGGTGCTTTATGTGCAGAGTTTATATATTAGGAAGAAAAACTAGATACCATGGGTAGAAGCAGAACCTTTAATCTACTGTGCAGTTTGTTCGACTCAGCACACAATTCCAAAGCAGTTAGCAGCAATATGTCAACCCAAATGGTTAAAACAGTAAACAATACCAAACTCTCAAGTACAATGAAATATAATAACAGTTAAGCTCTTTTACCCTACAAATGTCAGACTTCATCAGAACAAATTGGTAATGTATAAATGTAACCAACCACTTTAAAACATCCAATAAGAAATAACTTCAATCAACCTCCAATTCCCCATTTAAAAGAACATACCCACAATGTCTAAATACAACTAAGTATAATATATAATAACATGAAAGCATGTTGAGCCCTATTTTAAAATGTTTTACATAATAATTGTTGCATTAATAAATTTCCACAGTAAATTAATTACTTTGTAACTGTTGCTCTTATAGTTTTGCTGATCTCAGTTTAAGGACACTACTAATACTTATATAGTCATTCAACCCTGGGGGCTTTCCACCTCTAGCTTGGTCTGCCAGAACAGCTCTCTGTATTCAAGTCTGGCCTCCCAATTACCCCCACGGGCATCAGATGTAATATGTTTAATGATCATAAACTTAAACTTACAGTTAGAGCATTCTGTGGAATGCTTTAAAAGTGCACTAGTTTCTTTCTCTTTCAAAATGTCACATGTATGCTTGTAAATCCTCCTTCTGAGATTCCTCTCTGTCTTTCCTACATAAAAACTGTTATATATTTCACATACTGCCACACAGACCACCTCTGAAGTGTTGCATGTGTAACGTCCCTTACTTTTCAACCTATAATTCCTTGCTGGTATCACCACCTCATCTTTGTTAATGATGTACTTACACTGATTGCACATTCCGCATTTATAGGTACCCAATCTATTTTTTACCTTATCACTATTAATATTCCCACTTTCTAACATTTCCTTTAAATTCATGTCCCTGCTTCTGACGAATGTGGGTACATCAGGTACAAAGTTCTTAATTTCCTCATGTATTTTCAGAATTCCCAATGTCTCCTAATAATCCCTTCTCTATTTCTGTAGAAGTGGTAGAGTATGTATGAACAAAGGCAGTTTCATATTCTGCCTGAATTACATTTTGTTTCATGTCCAAATTACAACCTTTACCCAACAATGGACTATACTTAATGTCCCTGTCATGAATCACTTTATCAATTAAACTATTCACTCAACTTGATGGATACTCCCTCTGTATAAACAATCCCTTGATGAATTCTAATTCCTGGTGAAATATCAAAGGTTCACCACACATTCTTGAAGCTAATTAACTGCCGCTTTACAATACCATTCTTCTGAAAGTTAGGGTGCCCACTACCATAGTGTAAATATGAATTTGAGAATGTGTGTTTCCTAAATATCCTAGAATGTAAATAATTATTCACTAAATCCTTGTATAACGTTGCATCCAAATAGTTTATTTTCTCCAGGAACACTGTGTGTGAAAATCTCAAAAAAGTAGTTGTTGTATTAATGTAAGTCAGGAAGGTTGTCAAGTCATCCAATGACCCCTGCCAAAGCAAACAAATGTCATCCAGAAATCTAGTGTAATAAGCTATTCTCCTATACCATTCTGTGTTTATAATGTACTTCCTTTCCCAAAAATATAATACCAAATTAGCATGTAGGGGGGCACAAGCCACCCCCATAGCCATGCCTCGTTCTTGTTTATAGTATTCACCATTGAAGTGCATATAATTGTTTATATGTTCTAAGCCACAACACCGAGTTTATATGTTCCCCCTGTGTTCATGTGAGTTGTCTCTGGGTGCTCCAGTTTCCGTCCACATTCCAAAGATAGACAGTAGGTGGATTGGAGACAATAAACTGGATGTAGGTGTAAGACTGCATTTGTATGCGTTGTATAGAAAACAACTGCAGTAAGGCCAGCTACCTAGTGGTGTGAACATTGCTCAGGATGATTGTCACTGTTGAAATGATATCCCAACCCAATGTGCAAAACTTGGTAAAAGGGGTTGTGGATAGGTGGATGGATGGCTTAATGAATGGATGGTTTTGTGTGTTTATGAGCTTATATATATTTTTACATGTGTGTGTGTGTGTGTGTGTGTGTGTGTGTGTGTGTGTGTGTGTGTACACACACATATATATATATATATATATATATATATATATATATATATATATATATATATATATATATATGCATATATATATATATATATATATATATATATATATATATATATATATATAATGTATTGATGTAATAGTAGAGAGCACTCTGGCTGTGCAAGGCTATAATGACTTCCACATGTTTAGACCATCTACTACACAGAACGAGAAAAGAGGTGGAGGTGTATCAGTCTACATTCAGAAGAGACTGCAATCAAGGCTGGTAAAGTAGCATGATGCATTAGAGCTTCTTCATGCTTAAATAATCATCAGAAAGGTCCCGTACCATATATTAGCTAACTATTGAACTCCCTTTATGACAAAAGAAAGCCATGATGCCTATCTACAGAAACTAGAATCACTCAGTATTAAACAAAATACCATTTTCCTAGGTGATCTAAACTATCCAACTCTACATTGGGAAACCTACGCTACCACTAGTGCACAATCACAGTGATTCCTGGACTTTGTTCCAAATGGAGAGATGAAAAGTCAGCAGAAAAAGGAGATTAGTAGTGCTGAGATTGAATTCATCCTCAAGTCTTGGTGAGTACCTTCACAAGGTGGACCCTGTTTTCACAAAACCTCACTGAAGCAATACTGATGTATAGACTATATTTATATAGCATATATCATGGATAGAAGTAGGTCAAAAATTAAGAGATAGCTGGGTGCACAAGACCCAGGATAATAAAGTGTCCACTCCTGGTCGGTGCACTGGTGCCAGGACTGGAAAAAAGGACAGTGTAGAATCCTCAAAATACGTAAACATTCCTACAATGGGGCCAGGCCCAGGGTAAGTATGGCCCCCATGTTGTAGAAGGAAGTAGCAGTCCACAAAAATCACAAAAACTGATAGGCCAAAGAAGAGCCATAAAGACAATAGTGTGGACTATTGAGGATATGAAAGAAATTATGTATTGTTACTATTATGGAAAAAGCCCAGAATTTCCAGACACAAGATATACAAAATGATTTAAACTAGTACGAATTGCCGAAGAAGTCATTGCTGGGCACATTGTGGGTGCTGTGACGAGCGCTACTGACTGACATCAAAGATTGAAAGCATACTAATTTCTTGAACTTTAATTATACTTTTACTTGGGAATGGGGCCCATTCCTGTCATGGTTATTAGATGCAGCCATCCCTCATTGGAGCAAGTGCAGGGCAAACCTGAGAAACAAACTCACATAGTGGAAACATAATATCAAGAAGCTTTATAATAAGAGGAAAATAATTTTGACCAAAAGTAAGAAGAGTAATTCTGAAAATGTTAGAACCCTTGTTACTGACATAAACAAACAGCTCAGGAACTTAATAAAATCCACCAAAGCCAATGTATGAGGGTAACATAGCTACCCAAGCCAAAGACAATCACAAGGCATTTTTTAGTCATGTTCGTAATTTCAAAAGCATAACACAGCGATGCACTGAGCTGATTTTGAATGATGTTTCCTACGCAATGGCTGAAGATATAGAAAACCTACTAGCCAATAAATTTGTCTTTAACTTTACCTCTCTTTCCCCTTCATCTGCTGCTCAGGATATATATCAGAACCTGGTTCAACTCCTACTATCACACAAGACCAAGTCTGAAAAGTGCTATCATAAGCTAACTATATCGCATCAGTGGGTCCTGACAGTAACCCTGCATGCATCTTAAATAGCATGATGTATCATTTAGCCACACCCCTAACAGCACTGTTCAATCTCAACCTCCAGACATGTTTTGTACCAGCCAAATGGAGAACAGCTACAGTCATTCCCTTGCATAATGGAGGACCTTCAACAGACCCATAAGTCTGACCAGCCTCATATGCAAAGCAACAGAAAGAATTATCACAGAATTAATCAATCAGGACACAGGGAAACTTATGTCAGTTTGGATTCATCAAAGGCAAGTCATTGTTACTCGACATGGTGGATTTTTTAAGAGGACACCAAAGCAATGGGTGAAGGCAAAATGGTACACAACACATACCTTGACCTGGCCAAAGTTTTGACACAATTCCCTACTCATTCATAGAAGAAAAGCTAAATAAACTAGTAATAAACTTCTATGTCACCCATTGGATTTCCAGTTGGCACACAGATAAGACACACTTAATCAAAATAGGGGAATTTATCTCCACAAAGAGATCAGTCACCAGCAGAGTCCCCAAGGTTCTGTGTTGGGACCTCTCCTGTTTGGCATCTACTTTCCTGAAGTAAAAAACTATACCAAAGGGTTCTGACTGACTAAGTTTGCAGATGACTGCAAACTATGAACAGTAATTGCATCCTCAAATGTCTTACCCATCTCACAGGAAGGCTTGTCTCCAATAACTAACTAGTGACAAAATTGTGGTCTGAAACTTAATGCCAAAATATGCATTACTGGATCTTTTGGAAAGTCATAGACCCCTGTGAACTACCACATTGATAATACACACCTAAGAGTTGAACTTATATGGACAGTGACCTAACGTTTGACCAACACGTATCTATTCTTGTAAGAAAGTCCATCTATATTACACAGATTATAAACAAAGGCATTGTGTCTAGATCTAGGGATGTCATTGCCCCTCTTTACTCAGTCCAAATGAGGCCATTTATTGCATATAATGCTCCCTTTGACAAGTATCTGTCCCAGCACATGTAGCAACTAGAGCACCCACAGGGATACCTTACTAAAAGGATACAAGGCCTAAACAACGTGTCCTACATGGACCAGCTCAAAACCCTGTCACTATACTCGATGTCCTACAGACTACTAACAGCTGACCTGTGTCTGGCATACAAGGCATCCCCCAACCCATTACTTATGGATTTACTGCACATCAGCAAGGCAAGTAGCATAAGAAATACTTTGTCTAGAGATCTAAACCTCATTTGTAACTTCAACAGATTGGTTTGGAAGGACAGATATATTTTGCAGAGGATACCACTGCTATGGGACATCCACATAAAATAAAGTTAACCCCAGAACTCCCCCTGTACGTCTAATGGACATATGTATCTCCTTAATTTTTTATCCCATGCATGGTTCCCTTCAAATTATCCATGGTATGATCCCATTTATTCTCATTGGGTGACTATATAATTATCGATCATGGAATGGGTAAAACCAATTTATAACTAAATCGAATAGAGTATTTCAAGAATGAAAAAGGGAAATCAGCTAAGCTTAAAGTGGCCTGTAAGGGTAGGTAGTCTGGTATTTACATATGAGCCTGTGTGTGTGTGTATGTGTGTGTGTGTGTGTGTGTGTGTGTGTGTGTGTGTGTGTGTGTGTGAATGTGTGTGTGTGTGTGTGTGTGTGTGTGTGTATATATATATATATATATATATATATATATATATATATATATATATATATATATATATATATATATATGTATGTATGTACTGATTCACAGTCTGCTGTGCACTTGGAAGCATTGTGCAGCAGAGCACACACACACACACACACACACACACACACACACACACACACACACACGTATACATGTGCATACTCTTCCACTCTTACTTACTTACCTCAATATGCTATCTTAGCAGGGTGAAGCAGCTGTTTTTAATCCTGCATGGACTCTCATAATTGAAAGGCAGTGCAGTAGGAATATGGTGCACACACAATGCCTTTGGAACCCTGCCATGGCCTGCAAATACATAGTTCAGGTGTCCATAAATCCTGAACTGTACAAGTACAGTAACTGGGTAGTTCACTGGGAAGGTAATTTACATAAACCCCTCCCACTGAGTACCGTATCTGTATGCGTGTCTTAGAACCTCACTGACTAGAGTACACAGTCAGCAGGGGGTCTATAGATCATAGTAGTCTAGCAGAGCATGCACGTCAACTTGCAGTCATCTTGCATACTTCTTAAATTACTATGAATGCTGGGAAATAACGTAGATCATAAAACAAGTTGGAGTATTCTGAAGAAGTCTCATTGGAGAGATAAAAGCACTAAATACATGGTTTTACTTTTGTCTTTGTCATAATTAAATTTTATCTTGAAGTGTACGGCCGTTGACTGGCAATTATTTTTATTTTTAACAAGTTGGAGTATTAACAGCTTTGTGCAATGCATGATCGATGCAATAAAACCTGATGGACAATGTGTATATTATGTATTCCTTTGTAAATTATAGTAAAGTTGTAGTTTCTAAGCCTTGAAGATTAATCTCAGTAAAAGACAATGCTGTGATCTAAATCTTTGATTTTTTTTTTTTTTTTTTTTTTTTAACTGAGCCAGAAAATGAACCTCAGTTAAATGGATATTTATATACCTTTTTCATTTTAATGTATAGAAAAGGAAGTAATGACTACCTGCTATAGTTAAATTGAACTTTTTAATCTCTGCTAGCCAGATCTGCTTTGTTGAATTCCAAATCAAGTGCTTTACTTTCTTTCTGCTACTGAAAGATATATTAGCTCATATTCATTGGAAGTTTGCACAGGGTGGCTTCTTTTTACAAAGAAAATTGCAGTCTTGCAAAATAACTGTTGAAGGAACTACAGTGCTTTCATTACAGAAATGGCTATTAAATTGTATGTCATAACATAATATAAAGAAGCTAATAATAATAATAACTTAAAACAGTATGTGTTTGCTACCAAGGACCACTGCAGTGTATTAGAGGAACAACCAAAAGAAGACACTGAGTTGAAGTTTACTACTGATTATTTAACAAATCAGGCAGTGTTGAAACGTGAAAATGTATGAAATATATCTCTCTCGAGAATCGAATGATTGCATAAAATGATGAATAGACATACATTTTCACTATTACTGAAAGACATTACCGTCTGTGCTGAATATGCTTCAACTATATCTTAATGATGTATTCACTTGCAAATAAAAATATATACTATGATTATGCTTATTTAAAGAAAGTATCTTTTCAAGGATTCAAAGATTCAAAGTAAACTTTGTTGTCATTTAGGGCTACACATGTGCAAGCCTAAACAAAATTACAAGTATCAGCTCACTATGAGAGTACAGAAGAAGCATACGATACAAGAAATGCAACATTAAGACATATCAAGTAAATGAATTGGAGACTAATGACTATGCCCCAATAGCATAAGAAAACAGCTAACCTCACTATGTAATATAACCATAACACTGAAGTCACTTAAATTGTTTACAAAAATAATTTTAATCACATATTTAATACATGTGGCACATCTCATCACTAAGGGCTTTTCATCCAGAAAAAAGGAGGTCATTGTCCCACTGTACTCATCCCTCATTAGACCCATTATAGAATACAGTGCCCCATTTGGTATGTACCTCTCAAGACATCTGCAACAACTGCTAGACAGGGGTCCAGGGAAATAAATATTGTGGTAAGAATTAGCCAGGGAATTGTTATGGCTAGGCTTGTATAGGCCCTACAGCCGATAGCCTAGTACGAACTTATGAACCTATGAACATGCTCTTTCTTTATCCTTGGGAAAATGGTATCCTCTTATTTCTTTAAAGATTAAATGCAGATACTCTTTCTGAGTACACTACTGCCTTATGGCAGAACAATAAGCATAGATTAGCATTTAACAAAATTAAAATGTGCTGGGAATCATTTATTACTTAGGATATAGATTAGTCACTGTCTTTTTATTTGTTTGTTCTTATTTAATTGGTTTAACCTTACTGAGGAGAGGCCATTTTCAGAGGAGCCTGAGTGGAAATGAATGAAAGAGAAAACGATAGATAGAAATGTCATGTAGTTCAGTGCATAGTACCTTCAGTGCAAGATTTAGGTATAGATTGTTACAGATCAATCAACATGTTCAATATCACCGATCAAGTCAGGGTAAAGCACTGACCAATATAAACTTTGCATCTTTGTCAAGTTTAGTTCTAAAGATGTTAGAACTGTCCTAGTACTTTTCAGAGAAACAGAATGGTCACAACATTACTGAGACTGGAAATTGATTATGCTGCCAGGATATTTGTGGCCTTCATAAAATGGTGCAGCAGTAGCCAAAAAGGAGGGTACAGTCCAGGCCACTAAGCATTTTTAATCTGTCAGACAAGTGAATCAAGTGTAAGGTTATACTTTTGTTGTATATGTTTTTTTTTGTTTGTTTTTTTTTACTGGGCTTCTGCTGAGGTGAAACGCATTCTGAGTTACAGTCATGTTTTAATTCTTGGCTGAATGCTGACAGTGTCAGATTTTCATAGTTTTAGAATTATCTTGTTCCTTGAGTACCAAGAATAATGATTAGGACAGTTATTTCCAGTTTTTAAGAAGGAATATGAAGTTATAAATGATGTACTATTGCATACCCAAGACTTCTCTTTTGCTGATGACTTTACAATGACACATGACAAGGATTCTTGTAGATTAGTCTATAAACAAACTCTTTTTTCAAAATACATGCCTCTGTTGGGATGGATCATCCACCCTATGTTTTTAAATCAGTACAGTCATGAGGAAGTAGATGGAGGGTTACTAAGAGTGTTGATGTACTGTTTTATGTCTTTCCAAGCTTATGTACTTTCTTTGGCAGATTTTCTTTTGCAAAAGATGCTTTTTAGAGTTTAGGAATTAATCCAGCTCTAGTTACTGTATGCAAAGCTTCTGTTGTTCACTGTTATTTCAGTTGGTAAAGGCTACTAAATGTCTGATGTATCTGCTTAATGGTAACATATATATTGTTACTGTAAAGTACTTTTCTGTTCACTGTGAGGTTGTAGATTATTAACATGCTGATAGCACCTAAGTTGGTCCAGATGACCTGAATGTACCTTGGGCTGATTTGTTATTGTCAACATCATCATCATCAACATTTGACTTTCTAAAATACCTAACCGCTGTCTTTTCATTTTGGAATAAGATGCTGTCATTCATTCCGTGTGCAAATGACTTGTAGCCTGATTTTTTAAGGTCTGACTTAAATTTATTTGTTCTGTCTAGTTTTGTGCATTTCTTTATTTGTGAATAATAGTTGAGGCCCAGTATAAAGCATTATGGGGCATTAGCTTTTACAGGATAAGGTGAGAGTCACTGTTTTCTGTGCATTTTTTTTCCTGTACTTTATGTCACATAATCTTTGAGCCACTATATTGTAGCCTTCTTAGGACCTGCTTCATTTACATGCTTTAGTAATAGAGCAATTGATGAAACTGTATACATTTGAGAAGTGAAAACAAGAAGATACCTACTCTTTGTCAAGTTGGATGATATGTAGTCAGTGTGCAATCATTTTTATTTTAAATAGTGAACTCTTTGTAATCATCAAAATCTGGAGTTAACTATTTGTAAACTATAGACATTTTACCCTTTTAATAAGGCAAGATTATGTTAATGATTTCCATTAATGCTTAAAAACACATTTTCCTTTCTAGGAATTCATATTTTTTAAAAGTTCATGATCAACATTCCTGACTGCTAATGATGCATAGTAAACGTCTTATTGTTTTATTGTGTTCTTCATCTATGTGTGCATGTTTATTACCAAAAAGAACAGCACTGAAGACAATAATGACATACAAGATACGAGTCATATTGTAGGTTGTTTAAAAATGCCACATTGAGAGGGGAATGCAACCAATTATTTTGAGAGGGATAGATTGTCAATTCTCCTGGAAACTAGGATTGTTTTATTTGTGATTAAGAAAGCTCCAGATCATCAAGGTCTTTGAGATGACTGCTGAAACAGATTGCTTTCTGAGAACATGTTTTTATATGTGTGTGTGTGTGTGTGTGTGTGTGTGTGTGTGTGTGTGTGTGTGTATGTGTGTATATCTATCTATCTATATATATATATATATATATATATATATATATATAGAGAGAGAGAGAGAGAAATAGATATAGATATATAGATATAGATATACTGTTTTTTTTTTCTTGTTTTGCTTTTGTCCACCTCTTACTTTTGATCCAATGAAATATTCTACATCCATTAACATATTTCGTATTGCTTTTCATACACCCACACAAACACACACACACACACACAAAATACTGACAATGACATATGGAGTTAGTTTTCACAAACAGTCTGGACCTCCTCCAATCAGAGTAACCATTTTTTTTTGATTGAGACTCCTGTGATGTTCTTCAACGTTGTTATTTAAAGTCTGTAATGTAGTGTTTAAAGTGTTGAATTCCATGAACATATTTTATTTCACATCTCATTTTGATTTTGAGATATCGGTCTATTGACATTTCTTTTAAATTTGGTGAAAGTTTATATATTTTTTTGAAGTTTTTTTATCTTAATTGTGTATTATGTTTACAATAAATAGATGAAGCAGAAAATAACTTTGATTTAGTATATACTTAATCTGGTTGTTAACTTGTGTTTGTCATGAGAAAATACTATAACAAAAGTAAAGTTAATTGCAGTATTACTTTGATTCTAAGGTTTTTTTTTTTTTAGTCTTTTTATAAAAAAAAGTTTTAGGTTGTGACTCAAAGCAAACTATACATTTCTTCTTGTGAAGGCTAGGAGGAGGTCATTGTTTCAGGACTGTGGAAGAGAATAGTTCAATGATTTCTTGAAAGAGTTTCCAGAATAGGTTGCTATTGAAGTAAAGTTTTATTATTATTATTAGTAGTAGTAGTAGTATCATCATTACTGTTGTAGTTTTTGTGTACATTTACATTATGTGTTTTCTTTATTTCACTGTAGTGTTGTTTTTGCTATTTTATTTTCTTGACAATTTAAATATCTCTAAGTTGGAGAAGAAAGTAAACCTTTTGTTCCTTTGTATAACCCTTATAGGATTAATTGCTTATGACTTATGGAAGATCCTGGCAACTGTTCATTTTTTATTTAAGGAAACAAACAAAATGAATAAACTGTTACCTTGAGCGATCTGTCAAAACTGTCTGCAGTTTGAGTATATCTGATTTCATCCACGCCATCTGCTCGGTTCCTTTTGCAGTCTTCCACTCTATGGCTGTTGACTTGCTTCCCATTTTGCTAATTTAACTTGAATAGTTTCTTTCAGTCTGTCCCATTTGTTGTTATTGGTGAGCACCTGTATCTTAATCAAGTCAGTTAAAGCGTAGTGAGTTATAAATAGCCAGGTGAAAGATAACCCTAGAGGCTTCTTTAATTATGCTAGAAATCTGAAAAGCAAAGCTCAACGCTATGAAGAGCTAATAGAAAATTAGTTCACATACCCTGACCCAGACAATGTCAACAATGTACTGTTCAGCAAATTCAGCCTTAACTTAACCCCCTCTTCCCTTCAATATTTTAAAATTAAGTGCCTGCATCTGTGGCCCCCACCCTGACACCCCCCATGAACAAGTTCTGTAGGTACTATCTAAGACCAAGACCACTATTTTTGGGGCCAGATAACATACCAGGCTGCCTACTAGTTAAATGACTTGTCAGACCTTCTATAGAGTCTATTTTATATGGGCTTTGAAACAGTCTTTGTGCCTCACTTTCTTGCACAAAGTTGAGTTTCAGTGGAGCCAGGTAATTATAGATCCATAAGCCTGAGCAGTCTCATCTGTAGGGTTATGGATAGGATCATTATATAACTACTAAACAGTGACATAAATAACCTATAGACCCTCAATGCAACCCAGTTCAGTTTTGTCACAGGCAGGTCCTGCCAACTTAACTTGGTGAACTTCTTTGAAAAAGTCACTGAAGAAATGGATAAGGGCAAATTAGTACACACTGCTTATCTGGACCTCACAAAGGCATTCAACACCATCCCACATCACTCAGGCATTATAGATAAACTCTCCCAGGTAAAAGTTCACCTCTTTGCAACTTACTGTGTAGTAAACTAGATCACAAATTGAACCTAGAGAGTAGGAGTGGGTGGCTCCACCCTCTCTAAAAGACCTGTCACTGCCAGAGTGCCCCACAGTTCAATCCTTGGCCATTCCTCTGAGGTCAAAGCTAATGTCAAGCCTTTGTGGTTGAGCAAGTTTGCAGATAACTATAAACTTTGTGCCATTATAAACTCCCAAGAGAACATCGGGATCCTACCAGAGGGACTTTTCAAAACAAATAGTGTCAAATCCATGGATTAAAACTAAGAAATGTATATTTGTATCCTTCAGCAAGCATGACTTCTCTTGCAACTGTCAAGTTGAAAATATTCCTCTGAAAATTGAGCCTGTACTTAGAGATCTGGGAACCCATGTCAGCACTGAGCTGTCCTGTGATCACCACATATTCACTATTGTAAATCCCTTCACTACTTAGAGATCTGGAAACCTATGTCAACGCTGAACTGTCCTGTGATCACCACATATTCACTATGGTAAATCCCTTCACTACTTAGTGATTTGGAAACCTATGTCAACACTGAGCTGTCCTGTGATCACCACATATTCACTATTGTAAATCCCTTCACTACTTAGAGATCTGGGAACATATGTCAGCACTGAGCTGTCCTGTGATCACTACATATTTACTATTGTAAATCCCTTCACTACTTAGCAATCTGGGAACCTATGTCAACACTGAGCTGTCCTGTGATCACCACATATTCACTATTGTAAATCCCTTCACTAGTTAGAGATTTGGGAACATATGTCAGCACTGAGCTGTCCTGTGATCACCACATATTCACTACTGTAAATCCCATCACACAGCTTATATCTAAATATATTTCATCCAGTTCTATGGACATGATTGTGCCACTGTACTCAGCACTCATTAGGTCATTGTGTATAATGCCCCTTTCAGTATGTATCTGTCCAAACACTTGTCACAACTGGAATGAAGACATTGCTTTCTCACTAAAACAAAATAAAGGGCCTAAAATGTAAAAACTATGCAGACCATCCCAAAGCCTTATCTCTCTATTTCTAGTAGCAAACAGTCTATTGAGTGGTGATCTCTGTCTTGTGTATAGAGCGTCAATAGACTCTGTTCTGACAAATGTATTATATGTTCATAAATCCAATAGTATCTTAAACACCCTCTCAAGAACATGCTGGAGGGATGGGTATATATCACAGAGAATACCACTTCTATGAAACTGTCTACTACTCTGCATAAAGCAAAGTACTTCACTTTCACTATGAAAACACAATTTGGATGAATGGATGGGTAACTGTAATTTCATCTCTGTCCCTCACAGACAGCAGACACATGTAATTACTTTAACATGTACTTGTTCAGCCCACATTTAGATGACAATTAATATGTCCCACAAATCCTTATTATACTTTAGCATTTGCATATCATTGCTTGAAGGTCACGTGTTAACATCCAAAGCTACTGGCTGCATTTTTAATCTGTTCCCAACATTTAACATGGACAGATTAAAAATGTGTTCATTCCATTTCTTCCCTAAAAGTATCCAATGCAGTGATCATTTCAGGGAAAGTTTAGAATTCTGGCTGTCATAAAATCTCATTGGCAATGAATGAATCCATAGTTTCCTACAAACACTCTCAACTATTTATTTGTCAGACAGATATGTGTAAACCCCTACTTCCCAAAATTCCTTCA
The DNA here is from genome assembly GCF_019279795.1 of Protopterus annectens. Lineage (NCBI taxonomy): Eukaryota > Metazoa > Chordata > Ceratodontiformes > Protopteridae > Protopterus > Protopterus annectens. The sequence continues at coordinate 139,799,180 of NC_056737.1, read as the reverse complement.
TTATATTAACATTGGATGATAACTCATGTGACCCTCAGGCTTCCAGAGACTTTTTCGTAAGATGTATGATGGTACTCTTACTGCATGGGGACTTATATCTTCTAGTTTCTCATGTGCTGTATGGAGGTAGCCTATGTCGTGTACTGCTTATCCAGGCACAACTAGATTTCAAAGTTGTACAGAGTACTTGAGCTCATAAGAAATGATTGTTATGCAGTATACGTAATGGCCACAGCAAAGCAAAACAGTGGAACTGCTGTAGTCAAGTCCAGTGAAATACAAGATGCAACAGGCAACGGTTATTTAATTTGTTATAGACTACAGTGCAAAAGAGTGCATTTCTTACATGAGGCAGTATCACCTACAGTCTCTCAAACCCTAATTGTGTCACCCATATCCATAATATAGAGGAATATGCTTGGGTGTCTGATCATAACCATCTTATGTGCTTGATACAAGGATGTTACGAAATTCACCTCAAGAAAAGAACAGCCGTGGTGCTTGCATTAAGTACTGAGTTCTTTAGCTGGTGTAACAAGTTAGGTAAGGGTTCTAATCTCACTGCAGCCAACTAGTATATGTTTATCTGTGTGTCTGTGTTATTAGAAGAGCATAAGTCTGTATCCTTCTGTGAAAAATCCAGTCCCATGGAAACATTGCTCTCCCACACTTTTGTTCAAAAATGTGCCAAATTGAAATATGGAAAATCTTTAAACCTGTTTTAGCTTCTCCTGCTGTTCTTTGGTGGCTGAGAATGGAAACATTTAACTTGTAGAATGAGACTAAAGCTTAAAAGTGCTTAGAGGTGTGAAGTGTGTTTCAGACCTTTCTGATGTCAGATGCTCAACAAGCTGTTTTCTCCAAATGTCGGAACATAATCATGACCTTTCACTCATTACATAACAGTTTTCTTAACTTCTGAATTTGACATCTTTAGCAGTTCAGATGGAAAATGCCTTTACCTTCCATTTTTACTACCAGTAAGCTAGCTTTACCTACTCCAGTTTGTGCTGCTATAGCATTACTTGGACTAGCTTCCCTTTATACATTTGATAGTTTTCTGCTATTAACTGAACACACCTACAGATTTACCTTGTCCAACATGCAACCATTTCCTTAATCATTCTGTTTCTTCTTAAAACGGGGTAGCATATATGCCCAGTAAAGGAACACACCCTTGTTGCCTGAGGCTGTTGAATTCCATTGTCTGTGTCCTAGATGCAAACATGCTTAAGAAAAGTAGCAGCATTATGGATTCCTGCTTCTGCTACTTAGTACTGAATAGTAAGTTAAAGAACCACACTACATCACAAGGCTAACAGTAGGACAAAAACCCGAGGCTACATTCTTATATCAAGTAGGCCTGTTTGACTATGATCTAAGATTATCTGTACCCTATGAAAAGACAGTTCCAGCCAATATTTAAAGGTGTCTTACTTGTGTTTTTATCTCCTAATTAACACAATTTTTTTAGTTTTAAACAATGTATGGGTATATTACTTTGTTGTGCTTTAACTTTATTTGAACAACAAACTCATATTTAAGAATTGTCATATATAATACATTCGTAATAAACAAGTATTTGTTGTACATGTTGTAAAACAATATAAAAAGTGAAGTCACTGTTCTGTCTCCTTGTACAAGTTAACTGTTGCCATTATCAGCCACCAAAGAACAGCAGAAGAAGTTAAAACAGATTTAAAGCTCTTCCATATTTCAGTTTGGCACATTTTTGAACAACAGCTACATAGTTCATTAATATTTTGTAAATAAAGTTTGCTTTAATAGGGAGCCCTCTGCTTAAGTTGCTAGAAAACATTTTCATCCTGATTAATTGCATTGCAAAACACTCTCCAGTGGACTGTACAGGTCACACTGTCTTAGAAACACACACATGCACACACACGGTATCATTCCTTTTGTACAACTACAGTAGTCCAAAAACTGGCTTGCTGCATTACATCAATGTCCATTTTATCATTGTAGGCAGTTGATCGACACTGTGCAGCTTATTCACTTTTATCAGTCTACATGAGTCAGTCTATCTATTTATTTTTATTTATTTATTTAACATTTGTTTACCGGCAAAGTCCGACTTGGAACAAAGCCAATTTTCAGCGGAGGCCTGGGGAGAAGTGCTCCAGACGCATGTCTTTGTAATGTGGGAGGAAACCTGGAGAAAACCCACATGAACATGGGAAGGATATGCAGACTTCACACAAAAGGCACCCCAGCTGAGAATCCTACCAGAAAACCTCTTCCTGTAAGGTGACAATGCTAGTACTGCAACACACACACACACACACACACACACACACACACACACACACACACACACACACACACACACACATACACACACACACACACACACACACACACGCAGATTGATACAAAAAAAAAAACAGAGAGAGACTATCATGGCCTCAGAGCATTATGTATGTGTTAGAAATACAAAATTAAAAAAAAAAATCTTTACACTAATATATAAAATCAAGTACAATATGTATTTGTTTATAATATATCATTAAATTCAAAGTTTGGCTGGGCAGAAACACAAATGTTTGTCATTATTTAGTGACTTCACTCCTTAGACCTTCCCAGTGAGTTGTCGAAAAAACACAAATTTTATAAGGAATAGACCAAAAATATGAGACAAAAATCTGAACATTCTGCAAAAATCTGGACAGTTGAGAGATATGCCCTCACTGATGTCGTACATAGATGACTCCACACTCATTTGCATATCTAACAATATGGCACATCTTTAAAAAATTATTCAGGAAACTTTAACAGCTACTGAAACTTGGCTTTTAATTCAGAGCTCATGCTCAACCCCCCCCCCCCAATAAATAAATAAATACTACTTTTTCCCCCAAAATCCCTCTCCAATGAAAAAGCAAAACTTAAAAGTCATTTGTCTTGATAATACAATCATTGAAGTCACTTCTCAGATTAAATTATTAGGGCTGGTAATGGATGATAATCTTAAGTCACTTATACAAAATTGCATAAAACTACACATCAAAAACTGGGAATGCTTTACAGAGCCAAGAACTGTCTCACTGAAAGGTACACTTCCTATTACATACCTCCTCCCTATGCATGTTTATAGTGCTCCCATCCTTACAACCTTCAGCCATCACAACAATTAAAATTTGAACAATACTGTAACTAGGTTGCTAAATTTGCAGCAAAAACCCACCACTGTATAGCACTAAAAAGCCTAAATTGGTTAGAACTACTCCATCAACTAACATATACACAGCTTTTCACCATCTATACAATAATCCAACATCCATCTGCTTGTCCAGCAGTAAATAACATTCTACACAACCAAGTTTTCAACCAGTCATTATGATCCATTGACCAAAAACTCCTGTCCATCCACAAACCTATCAAATCTGCATGGCATTGTCTATACTCGTACTATATTGCTAAGACCTGGAACTCCTTACCTGTATCCATCAGGTCAATATCCTCCCTTCTAGCCTTCAAAAACATTCTGAAAGACTTCCTAGCCATAATCTGGCTCTGTTCTTACTCAAAACCTGGATAAACTGTATCCCAAAATATGAACAAGTACCTATTCATACTTTAGACCTCCTTACTCTCTCTTCTTCACTCACTTCCTTACGTCTATCAATTGTTTTCCCCTGGCTTTCTCTCTAAATATAACAAAAAATGTACTTTTCTCTCATTTCATATTGCAATCCATGTTTGTATTGTACTAATTTACCTTTAATTTCTCTATAATCTGACTAAAATTTCTCCAACCATTAGGTCATTGTCATATAACTTGTAATTTATTAACCAACGCTTTCATATTATGCCTAATTTGATATAATTATTTAAAGAGTAGATTTTTGAAGATTATAAAATTATTCTTATTAAAATTTTTTGCAATACTTTGGAGTTTTTCCCCCTGGCCTATGCTGAAAATGGGCTCCTACCCAGTCGGACTTTCCCCGTAATCAAATGTCAATTCATCAATAAATAAATAAATCACTGTAAAATTATCTCAAAGAAGAGACTTATTGAAGGGGGTCAGCAGAGAGATGCATTCCCTAAGGGTTCATGATCCTGGTCAATTTCCTTGTATTACCATCCTCTTCCCATGCAAATTCCTGGATTTTAGAATGTTGGAGTCCATATTGATCTAATGCAGTAATCAATCTAATGCAATAGGTTATGTCATTCTCTGGACATTCTTAAGGTTTGTAGAGCAAGCCAATCTGCACTAAATAGTTAGCTATATTATTAAACTATATTTTAAAACTGATTACTGAGTTTCTCACTGTTACACAGCAGAAGCAGGCACTGGACTCCCATGTGCTTATGATGAATGTTTACTAACCTATGACAGTTCTCCTTTCATAGTATGTTTGACCTACAAAGGAGTTTTCTATTCAACCCATTTTTCTACTCCCTGGCTTATGCCTGCAGACACTATTACTGCTCATAGGCAGGTACAACCACTTCAAAAACAAGAAAAACTTGCCTGAAAGTGTGATTTCCTTCCTATAAGTACCAGTTGTTTATAGTAATAAGTGTAAGGTTGCTAAAAAAACATATGCATCCACAGTTCATTGCACATCCAATTGTACATTGGACAACCACAATATAAAAGGTATAGTGAGAGACTAACATTCATTCTACCTATTTACAGTAGGCTATAGTACCTTCATATATGTATATATGTATATATGTATATATATATATCTATATATATCTATATCTATATATATACATTTATGAAAAAAAAGTTAAATAATTTCTTGTAGCCGTAAACCTCACAATAATTTGACAACAGATTGTCTGTTTTCATACCTCTGCACCTGTTAGAACTACTGTCTTTGCTGGTATCTGTAAAATGATGTATCATATTCATGTACATTGCCAGAAAGTGATTGTCTAACTAACAAAGGATTGAATGGAGGCCTAAATATACAAATACTCTTGCACCTTTCACAGCATTAATGTAAATTTTAATGGTAAGAATAATTTCTGAAATAATTTTCTGTCAAATGTATCACTTTTAATCTCATACACACATGTACTCTCCTTTATTACTCATTCTTCCAGATTTTCAAGGATTACACAGCAACAAACATGATTTGTTTCATTGTTCATTCATTTTCATCAGTTTTCTGGTTGCCTTCACTCACCTCTCCCCAAATACGGGTCTACTTTATGTGCTCGAAACACGAAAAACCAGAATCCAAATAGCGCGACACATAAAAAGAGAACCGCAAATATGTAGAAAGTACTAAAACACAAAATTTAAAACCTCGAACCGTCATAGTCAGCCAACCCACCACCCACAACACATTACCTACTCAAACACAATAAAAAACAAGACATACATACACTAACCAAAACCCTCCTTCTAACCCTAAATTAAAGCACCAAAACCCTACTACTAACCCTACACTAAACCCCACATACACAACTATCTATGCACTATCCTTAACCCCTCCCTAACCCTAAGGTCTGTAACTACCGCACACTTCCCCTACGGAGCTATACCCAAACAAACTAAATATTCCACACACATACACATAACAAAACCCTACACTAAACCTTACATACATTACCTACACAAAACCTTAAATACACTACCTACCTTTGCACTTACCTTAACTCCTCCCTAACCCTAAGGTCCGTAACTATCGCATACTTACCTTATGGAGCTATACCACAGATGGGCCAACTATGCAAATTTGATTTTTCCACTTTCGCGGTTTCGTTCATTCGACATATTCGTGGTTCGGACTTTACGTGTTACGTTATTTGGATTTGGGTTTTTCAGCTTTCGAGCGCGTAAAGTAGACCCCCAAATACTTATCCCATAATGACCAACATTATAACAAACCTGAATAAAACCATCTCTAATTACTGAACCCCGACACATTTTTTATCATTGTTCTCTTCACATATTCATTAAACCATAAGTGTATTATGCTATATTACCACCACTCAAAAATTCATTATTACATAAAATGTATCACATCTGTCTAGATAGCAAATTTAGGGCTTGTAAAGCTACCTCAGGGTACACCACTCTAAACCACAGTATGTAATGTAACACTACATATATCACCAAATGCTACGTTGTAACATTTCAAGCATGCTTAACATACTATCTTTCTATTCAGGTGATAGTCACCTAGCTGCTGTATTTTTGGTCTGACCCATTCAGATAAGACTGCTCTTAAGTTGTTATGCTGTCCCAAAATTCCTCTTACAAAACCTCTCAACATATACACTAAGCATCCAGCCAGCCTAAATGTCAGCAAATAGTGCATCTTAACTGTCAAGATATCAGCACTTAAAACTTATGTTTCAGAATCCTGGACTGTGACCAACAAAAGTCTGGACTAGCAGTCCTCAGAACCAAGGCTTAAAGGCAGACTTGCCCCTATTCCCCATGCAGAGGGCTATAGCACTTTATTAACTTGTTTACGTTACCACTTATGGATAAAGTGCCACACATGAAAATCACCCCTGCTTTTTGCAGTTGTGTAGTCAGGTATAGCATATGTTCCTTTCCCCGTATGATCTTTACATAACCATACAATTACCTAAGAACTGATAAATTAGAACACTTAAAGACATAGAAACCATGTGATTCTGTTGAGGCCTTCAGAAAAGCTTAGAGAGCATGAATGAATCTGTAGAAGCCTGCTTACTGGTCTCTTCAATCTGTCTTCTTTTTTTAGATATAATTCTTGAATCCTGGCTGAACAAATTCAATCAATTCAATTTAATAATTGGAGAGAGTATCCATACTGATTCATTAATTCATTATCTCACATCACCTTATGCATAATACCACATAGGAACTTACTAAAGTCCTAGTGACACTCAATAAAAACAGTTATCACTTTGTTGCTAATTACTGATCCCCATCACTGACCCCTTCAGAATATGATGTCCACCTGATTCCGACTGAACAATTAACCATTAATCCAAATATCCATCATATGTGAGACTGTAACTACTGCACCGCCAACTGGCTGGCTTATACTATCAACAATAAATATGCTCAGAGATTTCTTGAACCTAAACATCTACCCTGCATAGATAGGCTAAAAGCCCTGTCCCCCTACAGACTCCTCAGACGTGACCTCTGTCTGGCATACAAAGCAATTTCAGACCCTGCCCTGCTACATATCCGCAAGTCAAGCTCCACTCCAGTAACCTGCATGCACAACCTCAACCTGGGCTGTGATATCAATAGGACTTGTTGGCATGACAGATTTGTGTCTCAGAGACTCCCCCTTTTGTGGAATAGACTCCTCCTCCATGAAAAGCAGAGTACAACATTAAACCTTTTTAAGGGCAATCTGGATAACTGGATGGGGAACAGAAAATACAGCCCTGGGATTCCACCTGTGTACTTGCTGGACAGTGGCATAGGGTACCGACTTGTTGGAACATGGGCTAAATTCTTGGCTAGGCTTGTAAGGGCCTCAGGGCCAATAGCCTAGTAACTTCCTATAATCCTATGAACATCTTAGGCCAAATGGTCCACTTACCCACCAGATGTGCTAACCTTCTAGATTTTGTCCTCAGAAACATGCCCACAGCCTGTGCTTCTCCTCATTTCAGTTCTTCTCTGGTTAGATTTGACCACCATCTTGTGAGTTTTTCCCCCTTAAAACTGTCTTTGTGATCCAGAGTATTCTACTCTATTTTGGGATTATTCCAAATTCAGAAAATTACTACTCACTGACATTTCTGATAATCCTATATTTCCCTCAGTAACAAAATTGATGCTACTGTATACTCCTCTAAATTTTACTCCATTTTAGATAACTAATCTGAGGTGTCCATTCCATCTGCAATAAACATCCCCTTAGTTTAAAGATATACCTATATGGCAGAATTCTTGAATCAACAAATTCTTTATCTGAAAGAAAAGCTTGTAGTCATCTCTGATAAATCTCATCATACATAGTATAAAAGGGAGTTCAATCTGGTAAGCAAACTATTAAAGGTGCACCATTAAGAGATATAGGACCAGTTAAGTACTTATGATTACCACTACCACTAAAACAATCACACAAGACCTTCTATAGTTGTATAGGTAAACTTGCAAAATGAACATAGTAAGCATGGAATTTATATCTAATGGTTCCTCTTTGTCTGGCCTTGAAGTTATTGTCAATGTTCTAAATAGCAAATTTACTTCTAATTTCACTCTTCTTACTCCTCCCACACATCATCCTCTAAGCCACACCATCTTCCCCAAAATGTTTTGGATTGGTCCCTATCCCCAATATCCAAAGCCAAGAAACCAGTTATGCAGGTCCTGATAATGTCTCTGATTTTCAGTTAAGAAGTGGGAAGAACCATTTAGCTCAACCCATCTTTAGCATCTTCAAATTAAGCCTATCCACAGGTTGTATCACAGATGTATGGAAATGGCCATTGTGGTACCTTTCTACAATGGTGTCTCCACAATTGACCCCAGCTATTGTAGACCTATTAACACCACTAGTACTCATTATGAAGTAATGGAATGTATCACTGTTGAGCTAATTCTGGAGGGCAAATAAGACCTTCAGTCATTTGATCCCAAGCAGTTTGGATTTGAAAGGGTAGATCATGTCTTCTCAACATTTTTTACTTATTTGTAAGTGTCATCAAAGCGTAGTTTTTTTGTAAATTTGAACATGATGCTTTCCTCATCCAGGCCCAGACCTTTGATATCCCCCCATTCAGGCTTTATTGATGAACTCAACCAGCTCAGCTTTAAACCCTGGCTAGTCCAATAAATGTCATACCGATACAGCTCACATCGCTAATGTTGGGGATATTTCGTTCAAGTCAGAAATATGCCACAAGTGGTGTCAAACAAGGCTCTGCCCCGAGCCCTTTACTCTTTGCCATCTATTTCTCTGGCTTAACAGGAGAAGTTAAAGATCAGTGGCTAACCAGATTTGCTGAAGACTGCTTGTTAAAACCTCTTTGATACACAGGTTCTTTCGCAAGCAGCAAGTGCTATTTCAGACCAGTGTCTGAAGTGTTAATCCTGAACTCGCCCTCGGTGACAAAATATATAGTATTGTTACTTTTCGGAATTCTAGTAACCCCTTGTCTTAATTTATTAACAGCATCTCCCAGCATGGCAACTCTTATGCGACATCTGACCACCTTTGTTGATAAGGAGCTTTCCTCTGATAACCATGTCACAGCTGCAATTAAAAAATCATTTGCATAGTAAAATTTATCATTTATCATATTTACTGAAAGTCTATATAAGTAGTACTTCCACTTTATTCATTCCTTATTTGACCTTTTATTGAATATAATGTCCATTTTGATATCTAAACTAATGTTGTATTCTTTCCACAGAAGTTTATATGCCTAAGTAAGATGAGTTATCTTGCTTGGTTAAAAACCCTCCTTAATATTCATTGTCTTACATGAGCTAGTGCAAACCTTCTGAGCTAAAGAAAGACAACTTTACTTTTAATCTCTTTCATCTTCCTAGAACAAATGTGCACACTAATACATACTCTAGATGGTCAACCTTTGTCTCTACCTTGACAATTCATGTTGATGTGATCAGTATTTAGGCCAATGCATCTCCTGCCTTTGGAATCGGCTCCTTTGCACAGCAGAGAATTCCCGAGTAAATTTTAAAATCAAACTGAAGGAATGGATGCAGAACTGTAAATTCAAGCATGGCATTTGTGGGAATGGTTTATTATTTTCAGGTGATATGGCTAAGCTTCTTTGATGGTCACTTAGGCTATAAAAACCTTTCCAATCTTTTAATGCAGGTGAAATTATTAAATTGTGATGAGTATGCACTTCAAGAATGGTTGTCATAAGTAGCGTGAGTCTGCAAATTTATATGACCTAAAATCAAAGGCAGATTTCTGTAACAGTTCTAGTAAGGGAGATATTTAACCAGGTGTTTCTTTGAACACCATTTACTAAACCCTTCATGGGGAATTTACTTTATCATTCAAACATTCTTTTGGGGAAAACAGTAAGTAACACCTTACAACAACTTACTTTGATACAGAATATCAAAGTTCGTCTCCTAAGGAAAAAAGATGACACCAGAATAAAAGTAGCTCCTACCTAAAATAGATAGAATATGTCCTGCTTATCATCTTATTAAACTCTTTTGCAAATATGACAGTATTTCAAACAAATGTTAACAAAATGTGCTATTTCATTTTTTAGTAGTCACTGGAAGCCACCACTGTTTATTTCAGCAAAGCTAAAACCGGCTCCGTATTACACGTAGATCAATCAGAGGAATCATAAGAAGGTCAGGGCTACTGTTTCTTATGACCATTACACCTTGCTAGCTCCTTCCCAAGACTGTGCCTCTAGGCCAGTCATGTCCAGAGTGAATTTATGAATACTTATCCAATTATCCAGCTCCCACTTGAATGAAGTTGGTGTATCACACTGTTGTATTTGCAGGGGAGTCTGTTACACTGGTGAGGAAGATACTGGGTAATGAAATGTTTCTTTTCACGGGTGACCAGAGAATACTGGCTAATTAAATGACTTGCTCAGAGTCACACAGCAGGCAAATGAAGGTGGAAGGAATCAAACCCTGCACCCTGGACACACAAAGCAGCTCATTAACAAGTCAGAACTATAGACTTCTTTGCTAACTGGACTAATTAATAATTCATCTTCTCTTCACTTTTCTCTTTATTCTTTCAGAACATATATGTATCCCCCATTACCCTCACAGCTAATAGAAGCTCCTCCCACACATTTAGAACAGTTAATGATGACTGTGATGATGCTTTAACCCCTCACACTATCACCTTTGGGAATAATTGCTGTGGTGAAGGTATTTACCAAAATTAGACCAGCCTGCTGGAACAGTGTTCCTGCGGAAGCCAGACAAGTGCCGACATATCAGGTCTTTCAAATGAAAATCAAAACCATACTTGTCACAGAGAGTAAATGTAACTGCTTTATAAAGTTTATATAGTGCAGTATAAATAACAGACACCTCCCATGCTAACTTGTTTTGTGATTACTAGCCATGACACTACAATGACTTGTATATAAGAATTTGTAAAGCCAACTTGTTGGCACAATTAGCTATAAATTACTGTTATGTGTTGTTGTGTCTAATGCAAGTATATTGTATTTCTCTAAAGCGAACCCACCACCATTTAACTAGCTCCCTGTTACAAATCAATTCAACTTCTTTTCAGACTCATCAAACAATACTTATGACCCTGGATCCAATACACCTCCAAAGCAAAAGAACTGCAGTTCTTTTGCTTTGTAGGTGTATTGGTTCCTGTTTTTCATGGTAGATATCAGTTCTCCTTCATTTTGTGGTTTTAATAATACTTATGACCCTGTTACTCTAAAATCTAATGGTTAGAACTCCCTCCAACATCATTAGAACAGGTAATGACAGCGCCTGATCCCTGCACAATACCTCTTTTTGGGACACCTTCTTATGAGAAGGTATTTAACAAAACCAGCCCACTGGAACAACCTTCCTGTGGACACCAGACAAGATCAAACAAATGAAGTCTTCCAAAGTGACATCAAAGGCTTTGCTGGTCACATAGAATAAATGCAGCTGTTTCATAAAGTTTGGATTGTCTGGTATAAATAACAAAGATCTGTTATGGGGATGTATTTTGTTATTACTGGCTATGAGAAAACAATGCTTTGTATATAAGAATGTGCTTAATCTACATATCTCTGCAATTTGTTGTAAATTACTCTCTGCACCATAGTAGTTCATTTCAGTGTTTTTAGTTCTCTATTGGGAGCTGAGGTTGTGACTGAAAATGGATTTGGGGCTAGTCTAACAACCCAATGAATAGATAAGTAGGTAAGTAAGTAAAGAAATGCACATTAATGTATTGGATTATGCTGTTTAACTAAGGACAGATAGCTCATGCTAAATTATAAACATAGCATCACTATGGTGGGATTTAAAGTCATATACTTTTAAGTAAAAGAAGCTTTTGAAAAAGTGCATGCAGGCAAGCACTATTGTTACATGAATGCTTTCTGTTACCCTCTGTAGCAGCATATAGGCTTAAAACCTTGAAGCAACTGCTAAGAATATTTATCCTTAAACATGATAATGCTGTAGCCATAGAAACCCAAATAATGGCATCAGATATATAAAACATTACTAGGTATTATGAATATAAAATACTAAGCTGCACAAGTTCATAAACAAAACCAGATCTCGACTAAATGCAGAGGAATAAAAGACTGTAACTAAAGAGCAACCTTGGAACTATTCAAGTACCTTGTTACAAATGAAATGAAATGAAATGAATAAAAACTAACAAATAAATAAAAAGGAAAGAGTTTGGCAGAAGACAACTCTGCTCTCTAAATATATGGTATGTCACTTCAAAACTGCACACTCCATAGCCCTCATATTTTGCATTTATAACTTTTGTGAGAATTGCATACCTGTTCACAACCTCAGTTGGTCTGATGAGTTCCCTTTCAGTGACATGGAAGTATATAATGGCCTTTACAAGGGCACCTTTGGTATTATCTGTCAAGGTCTGTAAGCTTATATTTCAATGTTCATTTTGATGGCCAGTTTTCAGACAATACCTTCAGGGGCTTCTTCACCTTGGAGACTTTTTTCTCCTTTCACATCCAATGTCTACCTACACTCCCTGCATGCAGCACAACATTAGACCTTTCCTTGGTCATCTGCTATTTGCAGTTAGGCCCCCTTTTAGATTTACACTCAGTATATTACTCTCCAGAGGCCACTGCCCGGTCTATTTCAAATGTGTCACAATACATAACTGTCAGTTTTTGCATAGTTTCTCCAAACATCTTTGCCAGCAGGCCCATTCCCTTCAATGTATTAGTCTACATCATCTACAAACCACTTTCAGTATTTATCAGCAGCAATTGCGCTGGTCAAAAGATTTATCTTTTCCTACTGACTGGTAATGTCATTGGTTATCTGATTTATTACTCCTCCACTTATCATTCATTTAAAAAACATTAGCTTTCTATTGCTTTTTTTCTTTGCTGACTTTAGTTCACTTGGCCATTCGATATCCTGAAACTAGGACACTTACTGACCATTGTTACCATGGCTACTCCTCCTGTTTTCCTTCTGCACCTCCCCTTTTCCACATAAGCTGTACTTAGATTTTTAACAATAAGTGGTTTTGACTCATTCATCTTCTTCTTCTTTCAGCTTTTCCTGGTTAGGGGACACCACAGCAGATCACCTGTCCGCTCATGATTGGCAGTCGAGTTTTATGGTGTTGAGTTGCCAGCCCGATGCCCAACCTTCCACAGAAGGCACACACACTCACACCTAGGGCCAATTTAGAGTGTCCAATCCACCTACACCATGTCTTTGGGATGTGGGAGGAAACCGGAGCACCGGGAGGAAACCCACACGACCACAGGGAGGACATGCAGACTCCACACAGAAGGCACCACAGCCAAGGATTGAACCAGAGAATCTCTTACTGTGAGGTGGCAATGCTAACCGCTGCACCACTGCGGCCGCCCGGTTTTGACTCACTCATGAACATCAAAAAAAGCACAATGGCACTTTTTGAACAGACCCCTCCCCCCAAAGTGTAGGCTTATCATCTTTCATGGTTTTCACAGGTTGTCAGCATTCCTCTGTACATCTGCTTTGTCATTACCAACTTTCAGCCCCAGTTGCTCATTTTCACACCTTGGGTAGAGCTCACTTGCTCACCCTATTTCTAGTAATGCCAGCTCCACAGTTTTTCATGATTATTGCTTATGGAATTGTTAAGAATACCTTTGCCACCTCAAAGGGTTGATCAAGTTCCCATTCCTTGTGTGTCGCTATGCATTGTTCTACACATTGCTCTGTTTTTGCTCACATTAGCTTCCATTGGCCCCAAAAATTTTCTGAATGATTAATTTAGTGATTGGCTGACCTCTAATTTCTCACCTTCTCATTGTCTGCTGAGGTGACCTTTTCTTTCTGCTGGCTTCCAAATGATTGGCCTTTCCATATCCTGCTGCTTTGGTCAACAAACCTGTGGACCATCTGGTTACTTTTATACCTTTTTTTCTACCCCTCCTTTTTCTCCCATAGTCCAACTAAGACCTTTCTTCAGATTACAATGAGTGTCAATGTCACTAACTCCTGCCTCCTAAGCTCACTTTAAAAAATGCTTCTAGCACATGTGACACTTAGCTACATGTACGGCAGTTTACCAGCTGTTTTTTTCCATTATTTCTGCCTGGTTCTCCCCAGTGGTTGCACCACTGTATTGTAAGCACTCACATTCTCTTGAAGTGACCTTCCTTTGCATACCTCATTTAAACACACCCCACCAACCCCATATTCTTTAACACATCAACCCATTCCTCTCCCTTCTTTTGTTTTTGCTTGCACTACATTCTGTTGTTTGTTTCACATGTAGTTCTCAAATGAGGTCCCAGAATTCTGGACAAAAGTGATCCCTTCCCTTTCTACAGCTCACAGCACAGTTGCAACTTTTTTGTGGACTCTGCATTCCACTCTTATAGCTGCATGGACTGTTTCTTCGACTACAGATCTTTCTATGATGCATTTCCTTCCTTCTTAAGAAAGAACAAGCACTTCATTGCTTCATTACTAGCTATCCTCTATTTTTATGTTGAAAACAGTTAAGTAAGACATCATGACACTACCCTCTACATGGTGGCCACTTCTCCACACCTACCAGCCCACTGGTTCATGTGGTTACCATCTCAGTTGAAGACTGACTCAAAGTTGGTCCTCTTCTCCCTCTTCAGCACCCAGGCTGATAAATCATCTCCTTAGTCCAGTGTTTCCAAAACGGGGGTCCATACAATACATTCCAGGGGTCTATGAGCTCACCTAGATTTCAGGCAGTGTCACTGACCTTCTCTATAAAACAAAGAAGAAAAAAAAAAAAAAAAAGAAGAAAAGTTGCTCCTCTAATGGTCAGTTTATATTAAAAAAAGAAGAAGAGACTTCCATTTGCAGTTAAGCAGCTGCTTGCCCTGAGGTTCATAGGTTAGTACTAAACTAACTGCCCTTGCGAACCATTTTAAGCCTAGCCAAGTGTCCCTTGTGAGACTCAAACGCTGCACCTTGTGTTTGTAAGGCAAACACCTTAACCATTAGGTCACCCTAGTTAAATTCTGGCTAGCAACTGCTTGGAAGTTGTTGGTTTCTAGGAACTTGATTTGTCAGAGTATCTAAAGAGAAGGAGTTATTGACTACATTTTTGTAGACTAGCATTAGGGTAACCGTTTTTCTCAGAAAATCAGTACATTATTTACAAACATACATCATTTGTAATTATAATTGACCAGTGTGAAATCATAATTTTAAAGAATGCTGCTGCTGTTTACAAAAGGCTTGAAAATAATGTGCTTGAAGTCATTGGTATTTTGCTTTGACTGCTATTTACCAGTAGTCTGAGCTGCAGCATTTGTTCTGTCGTTTCTCAGACTATGAGTGATAATTTGTTTATTTCACTGGCAATTTTGTAGACTTATTTGGATCCAAGGAGGTGGTATTTTTTTTATCAAAACTTAGTGGATGCTAATAACAATATGTGTTGAAAACAAGGACAGTTTAGTGTTTATTCTGCCATATAGTTGGTTGGTAATAATTGTTTCTTTTGAAGCAGTGCTTTGCTTTTTCTGTTCTCAATATTGTTATGAAAGGTTCCCTCACTTTGGTGCTACACGGCTGAGGAAAGTAGTAGCAAAGAAAGTGAACGGAAAGATAATTAATAAAACTCTAGGCGTGCGATTTGTGTGTGTGTGGGGGGTTCACTTTACAGTATTTTAAGGTGGATTTCAGGGTCTGTCTGTACTTTTAGATATGGTGGTGACCAGTCTTTCTTGACAATCAGGAAATCAGGGTCTCTCTCAAGGAATCCAATTATGGTAACTGCTTGAAAGGTATTCTGAATCATCGTGAGAGCTAACACATTTCTGGTGCGTTTCCTACAGTTTTTACAGTTTCGCTTGAATTTCTTATCTGCATTCAAAGATTCAAAGTTATTTTGAAAGAGCAGACTTTTGTTTATTTTAACTGGAATCATGGGTGATGTGAAATGTGACTAATTAGCAAAAAATAGACTACTCAGAAAAATCCTCTTTATGATGCATCTTAAAATAGATAGAGCCTAAAAGGTCTGAGTTGACTTTTTTTATATAAAGGTAAAAGTATGACTCTTGCAACTGTGTTATAAATAGTATTGTAATGTAAACATAACCTGGTTCAGGAAAACTGTAAAGCACACCTTGCAGGAAATGATGTAAGCATATTTTTTCTTCTGCAATTGTTTATATTAGGACACACCAGAAGGTTTAGTGGCAAGTATTGCCTCTGGTGTGATGTGGGCTGACCTTATAATGGCATCCCTGGTATTTTCAAAAAAAATAAATTTAGGTGTGAATTGTTTTTTTAAGAATTTACGATAAAAAAAAAACAGTATTGTGCCCCCCCCCCCAAAAAAAAAATACTGGCAAGATACAAAAAAACTATGTAAAGCAGGGGGTAGCAGCCCACTTACTGGATGTGTGTGTCTGTTTTTCACTGACATTACGTTAATAATGCCAGTGTTAGTTTTATTGTTTTAATACTTTAACCTTAAATGTTTTAACGTTTCAAAAAGTAATGACTTAGAATAGAACAATTAATTAAAAAAGTGCCAACCACTTAACTGACAGCCCCATTGGGATGTCAGTCAAGTTAGCAATGTCCACACCTGTGTGTAGTGTATCCTAAAATAAACAGTCACCCAATCTTCTTCCTGTCCTCATTTCCTCGGTACGATTTTCAGACCCCCATACTTATCTGGCCTATCACAGTTTCAACAAATGTACCAATTGCCATAACAATATTACACAATAGCTTTTTAACATTTGGTCATATGTTGCATTTAGCATATTATTTACTGTTTCTTCAAAACTGTTGCAGTCTTAATTATTAACTTTGAAAGAAAAGCAATGCACAATTACTTTGGAGTTGACACCTTTTGGATTATTTTTTTCCCTGGTCTCATCTAGGTCTTCAGTACAGGGAGCAAAAACTCTGGTTCATGTGGTGTTTGAAGCACCATTTAGGTATGTATTTGTTTTCCCATGCTCTGCAGTGTTTGTTTATAATGTCAACACATTTACTATGCTGATGAAGAGTGTTGAAAAGTTAATGAACACTGCTGGCCAGCTTACACCTGCCTTTTGTTGTTGCTGACTGGCCAAGATATATGTCAGTTCAGAAAAGCAAACCAGTGGTAAAGATACAATACTAAGAAGTTCACAGCTTAAAGATGACATAGCAGTTTGGGCTCTTAGTTTAAACTTTTTTATAGGAAAAGAATTCTGCACTTTTGATCTTGGTTTACAGCAGCTTTGATCAAGAAGAGAAAAACCCTGAATTCAAGGATAACTTTTAAATATTACTCAAATTCACTTATAAAGATAAAGGGTATATTCCAATAGCAGAGTAAACCACTCCTCCAGAACAACTAATAGTAAATTTAAAGGATAAGAATTGTCAAGAGGAGGTGAACACGGCAGGAACTGTAAACGTAAAATAATAACTCCAAGAAGAACTTCACAAATTCTCTAGTGTGCAAGGATAAACTGCAACAATTTCGCTGAAATAATAGAAAACATCCACGATCACTGAAATGCAATAAACTGTTTTTTACGCATTTCAGCAAAACCAGAATGTTTGCGAGCTATGCTTTTGGCCAGTTTGTGAAGCACTAAAATAATGCTGAACTTCTTTGCTTATCATTTATGGATAAAGCCAAAATAATGTTGGGAAAAAAGTGCAAAATCAGAGACAATTTTGAAATGTTACTCTAATTCGCTTAAAAAGTTTGTAGAACAACAAGTTTTGAATCAAAATGCTTTTCTCAACAATGAATATGAAAGTTTTAATATCTGACATTATTGAATGTAATTCTCTGTAATTTACAAGAAGATCAAATATTGTATGGACAGGGCAACACTACACAACAAAATTAGGAATATTCTGCAAAATTAGGGACAGTTTAAAGGTGTCTATACTACAGTGCCATAACAGCTGTTTATACAGCTATGATTTCTTTCTCACTGGAGTGAATGCAGCATCTCTGTCCTGGCAGTGTGCCTGGAAGATGTGGCAGATTGCTGGTAGCAACTTTTGCTTTAATTTCCCTGTAAGGAGAAAGGAGAGAAGGAACACCTGTGAGGTGCAGTACAGAACAACTGTGTTTTTGAGAGGGACCTCTGCTACTCTTTGCAACGTGAGTTTAAATATGGAAAGTTTATTTTTTTGTGCAACTAATCAGTGCAGAGAGGATTAAGAAGGTTATGACTTACCCCTTACTGTAAAGCAGTCACTGATCTGGCATGATAGGAGAAGTGGTGTAAAGAGGGAGGGAGGCAGGTAGGTGTGTGTGTGTGTGTGTGTGTGTGTGTGTGTGTGTGTGTGTGTGTGTGTGTGTGTGTGTGTGTGTAAGGGGTGTGTGTGTGTAAGACATAGGTAGCATACCCCTCAACTGTCCAGGTTTTTGCAGAATGCCAAGATTTTTGCCCCATATGCTTGCACTCTGTTCTGTGCAACTTTCATTTAGCTAGCAAACAAATGGCATCACTACTATGGTATAAAGTTTTAAAGCTGTGTTAGTAGCACAACAGGTAGCATGCTTGCATTTTAATGCAGAAGGCTGTATGTTCTACTCCCACAGCATGTAGATGGATTGCTGATACTGTGTTGTACTTTTAGGGGGTGGGGTGCTGAAGTCATGAATATGTCCTCCTTTGGATGAGATGCCTAGTAACTATGAATCTGTTTTCAGTTTACCATTCATGCAATATTACCAGCTTACCATTTTTTTCTTTAACATAAGTAGGCAATTTATTCTTCAAGGGCACCAGGCACTGAATTGATATGTAGATGAAATACTGAAATATGAACATGTTAGAGGCAACCTTTTCATTGGTTACAGATCTCTTTAAGGTGGAATTAGTCAGATGACTTTTACTTCTGCACATATTGGGCGTATTGACTAATATTGGTGGATTTAATGATAGAAGTTTGAGTGGCCTTTTATGGTTGAAATGTTCTAAATTGGGCAGTTTTTTCATTATTGGTTCATATGTTTTCTTTCATTGCTTACTGGAAAAATGTGCAAAACTATACATTTAAAACACACTGTACCAAGTGGTGCTATATTATACAAGGGGTATCATTTAATTATTGTATCTTAAAATTTAATTATACAATCAGGAAGCTGAATCAAATAACTTTTGCATGGTATCCTTTGAAAACAGCCTAAAGGTAAACTTAATCCACCACTGGCCAGATGTATTTTCTTTGAATGCGGCTTTCAGTACTGCTTCATTGAATGTGGGTTTCAAAGGCAGATAAGTTTTAAAGCTAAGTCTGTTTTCATTGTGACATTGTATTGCTTAGTTTAGCTTTAGCAAATGATTATCAGTGTTTGTGCTACAAAATATGAAATAAAAGTTTTAAATGAAATCCAAATATCTGTAATCATTGTAGAAGTAAAGCAGAAAACAGTACACACACTGAGAATTTTGAAGTGTTTATAGCAACTGGAGGGATAGCCAAGTAATGGAACACTGAAACGGCTGCATGGGGGGGGGGATGAATGGGAGGGTTGGGGGTTGATCCAAATGTAACATATGCATATCGCCACCTATAGGGGTCCGCCAAAATATTTCCTTCATAAAAGGGATCCTCCAGCTTGCAAAGTTTCAGAACCACTGCCTTAGTCAGTATATTTTAAAAGATGACCTCTGTTGGCCCTCTGCTCAGTTACAATGATTGGAGGCTTAGTCTCTGCTCAGTTACAATGATTGGTGGCCTAGACACTGAATGCTTTTTGAATAAGGCTGTATTATTCAGAAGTTTTATTACCTCCAAATAATTTATCACAAAAAATATGAGGTTTTAGATTAGTATTTAATCTTTAGTGTAATCCTGCTTGAGTCAAATGAAGTCCTCTAGTAACTATGTGACCAGCGAAGAAGGAATTACTACTAATATGTTTGACCAATGGCTGTATGATTTAAGAGATTGTACTCTCTAAATTAGGGTTTTTGTTTCCTATCCTTTTTGGGGGACACTACATATTTAGAAGAGGGCAATCAACTAGGTGTGAATGTCCTTACTACTGTAGAAACCATCCTAGTTAGTTTGTGTAGCCCAGTCTCTACTTATTCTTATTCAGTTTTGTTTTCCCCTGTAGATCTTACCTGTCAGTATCCTTCTCCAAAACAATGCCCTAATGTTGTGCATGGAACATCCTCTTCTGCAGTTCCTTCTTTACTAATCCTACATGTATCCAAACTGTAGTACTTGTTTTTTTGCTTGGTTATCTCAGTAATGCCTTGTGGTCCTATATGCATATATCCTACCTCCTATTGCTTCATTCCCTATGCTTGTGCATTAGAATTAGGATCCATATTATACTATTTTTTTTCATGGTGCTTACATATTTCCTGAAAAAAAAAATTGAAGCACATTAACTTGTCCAAGTAGCTCTCTTTAAATATATGCACTGATATTCATTCTAACTCTCAACTTCTCAAACATAGTTTCAGTTTCACTTATCTACAAGACGAGAGTTCTTTCTTACCCAAGAATGTTAAACTAACCCACAGAAATGTCTAATAGCATATGTAAAAAGCCATTTTTGCTATAGTTACTTGCCTTCACTCGCATATCCTGGATTAAGAAATTCTTCCTGCCTCATTCATATTTAGACATTATAGATCTCACAAAAGAGCTTATCATTATCTGTAATGTGCAGTCATTTTTCATAGCAGGTGTACAGTTACCTCATAAGCTGAGTGCTCCTTAAACTATCCTTCAAAAACAAAGTGCTTTACCCACTATCACACTCAAGAAACACTAGTGTGAGCTCAGAAGTCAACTAGTCATTCTATGGCAGATACATTTCGAAAGATACAAACTATCAATCATCTGTCTTTCATAAAACACAACACTTTGCCTGGCATTATTCATACTACACTTTGTGAATCACCCAAAAAAATCGCAATTTGAGCACATAAGTTGACCAGCCATCCTAGCGACAGTTTCATTTCTGCAAATATAAACTGTCAATTGTATGTAAAAACAGCCATGCAGTTTTAACTATTAATTGTGTAATCCATGAGTTTACACATCTGATCAGGTGTTGTTTAAATGCTCCTATAATTTATTATAATCTGATTTGCCACTACCCCACTTTTTCATACCATTTATAAGCCCCTACAGGACATTGATTCAAAAACATTCACAGTTCTGAATGTCTTGTTTAAAATGTTTTACTCCCCCCCCCCCCCATGTCTCTAGATGTGGTTATTCATGGTCATTTTTGGCACAATAGTTCAGTGTGCATATTATACTATAACCTAGCTCTTTGAATTTGTGAAGTATTAAAGAACTCTTTGTTGTTGGAGCACCTTGCACAGGCAGCTTTTATGCCTTACTCTCTTCTGAAGAACTTATTTTAATTTGCAGGGAAACCAAGAAAAAAGATAGTGGATTATTTCACTTACTTTGTGATTTCCACACACAAACCTAATTTGACAGATTGGGCACTGAAAATCAGGTTGGTCTGATTCCATTTGCTCTTGTACCCTACTCCACTCCCAATTCCCACCCACCAGTCTGACTTGCAATACATTTAAACTTACAAAACTCCAACCATTCCCTTGCACACCACTCAGCATTCCTACTTACTGCACATACAACTAAATACTGCATTCTTTATTCTTTCTCCTCCCAGTTCCTACACATCACTCCCTGCCTTTCTAACATGTGAATTCTCCCCCATTTCTTACACATTACTTCCTGCCTTCCCCCAAATGTTATTGCATATTGCATAACATTTCCTAAACATTAACCCCTTACTTCACCCCCATCTGCATAAGAAAACCAACTTTCCTGATATTCTTCAGCTATGCTTCCCCTTTCTATTACATTTCATACTTTTCCTTACTTCATCCACAAAAAATGACACAAACATGTTTTTTCCACTTTGCTCCATCTTCCTCCGATATATGCTCTTCCTTACTTAATGTAATCATACAAAACCACTCATATGTGTTGCCACCTCTGACCCCTTGTCACCACCCAAATACCTCACAGTTATCCTATTTTATTTTCTCTTATCTGCTCTACTCCATTTCCCTAGCGCAGGTAGTAACAACCACAGCTCCCCTTGTTCTCACAGCAAATTTGCTTCAAACCCTCACGCAATACAAAATATCTTACATACCAAAGAGTGCAGTCCTAACTAATCACAAGTCCTGTATCAGTCCTCACCCCTCACAAGAGCTTTCTCATTTCCTCCATTCTCCTCATACATGCACTCACTCATTTCCTTTATTCATTATGCTCATTCTTCAACTCTTAATATTGTTTTCTAATTGTGTTCACAAGCTTAATTTCATTCCTTACAAACCTTCTGCCTCACTATCTCCCAACCCAAACCACTTTGTCAGAAACTAAAATGCATCATGTTACACCCATAAAATCTCCTCTAACCTATACTGTATAACATACTGTGATCTCCATAAACACATCTACCTAAACACCAAAGCTTTGGTAGCAAAATTTGACTTAAAACAACCACAAATACAAATGTCTGTCTCCTAACAAGCACGTTATCTTAAAACTGAATCAAAATAGTGAAATCCATTCAAACCTTTCTTCTCCAATGTACACACACACACACACACACACACACACACACACACACACACACACACACACACACACACACACACACACACACACACACAACTCACTTGCCTCACAAAAAAACCTACATATTCATTCTTTACCCAAAAGACACAAGCAGGTGTAATATTTCTCTGCATGAACCTTAGAAATAAATGTGACAAAGTGCCATATATACACATAGACATTGCCATACACCCCCCAGATATATTAGAAACCTGGCTAAAAGCAGATATAAAAGATGAAACATTCTCCAACCAGACATACGCCATCTTAAGAATAAATTGAAAAACAAAAAGGCTTTTTTATAGTAATACCTTTGAATTTATTTCTGATCCCAAATTTATTTCTGATCCCAAAGTCCCAAACTCATTCCCCAATTTTACAATGCAGAAATACTCATCTCTTCACTAAAGATAAACAGTAAAAAGATGATTTGTATATCGACCCTATACATCTATACATATCCCTATACATATCCCTGGTACCATATCAATACTGCTGTATAAATCCTACTGTGGATAACCATCAGTATAAGCCATGAAGAAGTCATAGTGGGAGACTCCAATACCCACCACCTAAATAATAAACCTACGTAATTTCATTCAATTTATAATTACCCAACTAGGCTTAATAAATATATCAGTAGAGAACTTACACTGGATTGAATTCTCACCTCATCTCCAAATAAAATAACTACTAGTTCTTGCTTACTGAACACCATCAGTGACCATCCTTCCAGCTTTTGGCATAAAGCAGCAAAACAATAACCACATCAACCACAACATAAGCAGGGACGCAACATTAGCAAATTGAAAGTACAAACTTTTATATCCAATCTTCAGCTATATGGGCTAGTTAAAAAATGTTTCTAGACAAAAGAGTCTCAGAATTTAACAAATATACTTAAATATACTAAACAAACTGGTTCTTACAGAAGCAAAAATAATAAAATCTCACCGAACATCTTGCTTAACAAACCAAATCAAACAATTTATGCACATCATGGACAAAAGGTAGAAACAATGATCATAAAACAATCTCAAAGCAACTAGCAAAACTTCAGACATTTCAGAAACTATATAAAATCCCATAATAAAACTGACAAAAAACCCCA
This sequence comes from Protopterus annectens, assembly GCF_019279795.1. Taxonomy (NCBI): domain Eukaryota; kingdom Metazoa; phylum Chordata; order Ceratodontiformes; family Protopteridae; genus Protopterus; species Protopterus annectens. Next base: position 139,775,334 of record NC_056737.1, on the reverse strand, counting down.
CTTGTATATTGACTTCCATAAAAAACAACATAACCAGTAGCTCTTCTGGACATCAATGAAAACTCTTTTCTACCTAAGTCAAACAAAGATACCAACATCATCAACTATCGACTTCAAAGACATGCTACTCAGTTCCATAACACTTCATCCAAACAGTTTTATTTCTTATCAAGGATCTTGTCAAAGGTAACCCTTTATCTATTCTCCAACTGCATACTCAGCTAAATGACCTCATAACATTTGTCTCCTTAAACTTGTCACTGCCTCAACAATCAAAATATCTCCAAAATATAAAATTGACAAGTTTATCTGCAGATAACCTTCCAGGTGACCACAACAAAATAGCAGCAAACTCACTATCCCTTTCCATTATAGATAGCCATGTCCCAACCATCTGGAAAATGTCTTGTATCATATTGCAACATAAAGGTGGAAATTCAACATACTACAGGCCTGTCAAAATGCTATCTTCAGTATCAAAAATTCTAAAGAAATGTATTCACCCACCGCTCCTTGAGTATCTCACTGCCAACAACCTCTTCTTGCAGACCCAACCCAAAACAGCTTTCAACCAAGTCATATCATCCCAAGTGCCCTTCTACATTTCACCAGCATCATCAATAAACATAGAAAAGAAGGTCACTTAGCCTCATCCGTCCTCTCTGATTTATCCAGAGCATTTGCACTCTCTGTGATCCTAAACTACTAACTGAACTTTTCTCCCTTGACCTCTCTCAGTCTATGCTATTCCGGATCAATAGCTCTCTTAACAACAGACAACCGGCTATAAAATGGGAACACACCTTCTCAAGTTTGTTCTTGCAGATGTCTCTCAAGGCTCATGTTTTGCACAATTCTATTTAATATGTTTATAAATAAGTTCCTTTCATCTACCAAACAAGCTGCTATGATGCAGTGCACCAATGACATTACCCTCCTCTGCACTGCAGCAAGTCTTGCAAAACTCCAAGCAATCACTCCTTTCCTCTCCCATGAAATGCCCTTTTAATATTACATTGGCCATTAATACTCCATAAAAAAATTAACCCTCACAAACCTAGTAGATGTATCTACAGATGAAAATCTGACATTTGATCAACATTTACAGAAATCATCCAAAAAAGAGCTGATCAAACCCATACCTAACCGATGCAAAAAGGAAAACCATTACCCAGTCCTTCTTCCATTGCTTACTCCTATATGCATCAGCCATATTTACAAACTTCAAAACCACACGGCAAACAAAGTTAAAGATGTGCTACAACAAAGTAGCAAAATTCACTGCAAACTTGTCATATAGGACTCACCACTGTCTTGACATAAAACAACTACAAAGGTTAGAACTGCCACTGTACCAAATTTAGGCTCAGCTAGTCACAGATGATACATTTATCTACAACCCTAATAAATGTCCTTCTCTACAAACATCTTTCAGAAGTACTCTCTGTGGAGAGAAACCAGAACCTAGACCGAAAGTTATCTGGTTACCTATATTCATGCCCACCAATCAAGTACTTTTCATTACTCAACTTGTAATACTCACCATCAAGACAGACTAGTTTTCTATTTTGTAGAGTACTTTAGAATCTAATAACTAGGTCTCTATTTTGGATAGTACTTTAGAATCTAATAACTAGCTTTTGTTTTGGAGGGCACTTTAGAACCTAATTTCAATACTTGTATCACAGTTATGTGAGTAATGGTTGACGATGACTAGGTGCTCTCACTGTCTGTTGCTAGGCACAATCCACAAAGCACAACACAAGTTTATCTCTCATAAAATTAAGTGCTTTAATCCTGCTTCTGTCTTTTCTGCTCTTCATTGTGTTGCTTGATGACCTCTGCATGATCTTCACCTTGACATGGCAGTTAGTTCTTTAAGGAAGTCCATCAAAGTCAGTTCTTTAAGGAGGATGGTTACTATCTAGTCACAGAGCTCTTTACTAGCCTAGTCCTAGCTCATACTGGAAATTAAATTGTCCATTGTGTAACATGTTGCTATGCTTAATTCTTCACTTGTTTTCTTCTTTGCTGCATTTTGTAGAGTATACCTGCTCATTCAGTAAAAATAGACTGCTTTTTGGTACATCAAATAGAACTTTAATAAGTGTTTTGAGCTCTGGAATGGTAAAAATTACTTACTAAAGCCAGGAAATATAACATTGCTAAGTCAGTTTCTATAATCTTCATTCTTCGAAATTACTTCTCATTTTTAATCTACACTTTGCACAAAGCAATCCATGTCTATAATTTCAGACTTCGAAACTGAAACAATAAAAAAAATATAAAAACAAATAAACAAGAATTCACTGCGTAGTGCTATTAAAAACACACCCAAGAAGACTCATTTCTTATACTTTGAGTGATCCCATCCCTTTTACATTAAATGGAAATTTTTCAAAAGATAAAACAAATGATCACTCTGGTTTAGGGAACAAGCTTTGTGATTAATTCTGAATGCCCGAGTCATGAAGTGTGTACCCTAACCCTGTAATGCAGATACTTCAGCTCTGTTTTTGTGTTCTGTTTTAGTTTTCATCACTGCTTTCCTGATCACTTCGATGGGATTTGGCATTTGTATACTCCAGATCTGATGTACGTTTTAACTATTTTAGCATTTTTAATAGTGCTAAATAATTTTGTAGTATAGTGAGAAGTATGTTCACATTTGTTAGTTTTATAGTTTATTTTGTTTTATTTATTTATTGTGCTTATTTACCAGGAAGACCTGACTGGGCAGAAAGCTATTTTCCTCAAATACCCAGGGAGAAAAGCTCCACAAGTGAGTTACATACATACAAAGACAGTACAGAATGTAGTTACATTTAAGGATTGATACTGGAATACAAAGAATATCTAAGTACAGTACAGTACAGAAGCATGACATTGATTTTGTAGAGCATAAATAGGTACAAACAGGAACAAGGAATAAACATTTGCATAGTAATGTTTGGAGCACAAATATTATTAACATTAAAAATTTTGTTCAGCAATATACCAGTAAAATGTTAGCAGTGATTATGGGTATATAGTTTGAGTGGATGCATATCGGTTGGTATAGACAACACTAAATAGTGCTAGGAATAAAAAAACAAGACAGCTAATAGACACTATGGTTACTATGGTTACTAAGGAACAAGTAGAACAGATAAGAGATTTAATAGTCACTATGGTTACTAAGGAACAAGTAGAAGGGATAAAATGTTCAGATGATATAGTGGAGGGAAAAGAAGAAAAAGAGAGGATAGGAGATTGAGGAAGCTTTGGGTAGAGGGTAGAGAGAAAGAGGGGAGATATTATATAGGATATTGTGGTAAATAAAAAGACATATACAGATTAAGCTGACAACATATGGTGAGATAGATTATAAAACACAAGTAGTGTAGCATATAAATAATAGAGTGGAATAGATATAAGTGAAGGATGGTAGGACCAGGAAGTAGATTAGTTGAGATGTGTGTCTGGCTTGTCTTTGCTTCAGTGTAGTGCTATAGCTAAATTATAGTATGGCCAGGGCTGTCCCAGTGCCATGGAGGAACACAGATCATTCTTTTTAGGTGCTGTTTAACCTTGGTTTTGAAATCTATTAGTTTATCTGCAAGTTTGACATTATCGAGGATTGAGTTCCAAAGTACGGTGATGTAGTTTGAATATAGTGAGTTACCTGCACTATTATGGGATTTACTTGTGAGTAGTAGAGATTTGTTGCTGGATCTTAGATATCTGGTCTGGAGAAGGGTCTAAATATATTTTGAGGTGAAGAGCATTTTTTCTTGTTCATAAATAAATTTATGAGCAGTGATTGGTTGGGTGAATGATAAGTGATGTGGAAGTTCTAACCAGTCTACTGCTTTTAAAGCAGTGCAGTGATGGGTTTTGGTGCATATGTTTGTGGTATATTTGGTTATTTTATTATAGGATATCTCCAGTTTAGCTTTATGTGTTTTGTTCAAGTTTGTTAGTGTTGTCAAAGCATAGAGAAGTGCTAGAGACTACATACGGTGTGTATGGTAGACTTTGTAAGCTATTTTTTAGCAATACAGAGGGGAACCTAGTTTCATGTGTGCTTTTTTCATGACTTATAGTATATGCTGGTTGAGTTTAAGCTTTTTATCAATTAGCACCCCTAGTAATTTAGTTTTAGGGACAGTTTCAATGTTTGTGTTGTTGGTTGAATAAATGTGAAAAAAGGAATTTATGTCTGTATATTTCATTGCAACAAAAAGCATTAATTATGCTTTGTTTGGGTTCAGGACAGCCAGGATTCTATCGCTGTGAAGAAAAGCTGGGTAATTTATAGCAATTTGGGGGTGGTGGATGCGGAGCAGATGAGTATAAAGTCATCTTTGTATTGTTCTACACTAGCATGGTTTGTTGCAATATTTAATTTGTTTTTGGTTATGTAGAGTAACAATGGACCTAGAATTGACCCTGTGGGTTTACTACAATGACAGGGAGATGCAAAGAAAGCGTGTGTTGCATTTTGACAGCTTGTTGTCTAGAGGATGTGTAATCAGGGATGATCGACTGAAGTTGAGGGAGGTACATTCTGAGAGAGGTTTTTTTTTTTTTTTAGGAGAAACCATATCAAATGCTTTTGAGAGTTCAGTGAAGAGTGAGGAAGTTAACATGCCTTCATTTCTACATTGGTTGAGGATATTAGAAAAATTTAGGAGGGCAGTAGAACTACTGTGATCAGGTCGTAAACCTTTGAGGGTTAAGTTCTAGCTGTGAGAATATTTCTGCATTATTAAAAGTAGGGGGGGTGGTTAAGGGTATGAAGGGTAAGGTCAATTTTTTTTATATAGTACAGCTATGTCATCTACTGTTTTGCTTTTCCTATCCACCCTGTTTATGTTAAAATTAGGACGGAGGGTAGCATTTCATTGTCTTTTATTTCTGGCTTTTACCAGGTTTCTGTTTCTGTGGTTATGTTGGGGGAGCATTGAGTCAGAAAAGCATGGAATATATGTATCCTATTTGATATGCATCTTAGATTTACATTAATAAAGCTTAGGTGTACAAGGTGAAAGTAAGGTGATCCGTGTAGGCTGTTAGATATAATTTCTGGAGATATATGAAGATGTGTGAAGTGAAGAGGTGATCTATGTAGGCTGTTGGATATATTTCTGGAGATTTGTGAGGTGTAGAGGTGATTTGTCTATATGGTTGGATATATTTCTGGAGAAATTTCTGGAGATATGTGAAGGGTAGAGGTGATCTATATTGGTTGTTAGATATATTTCTGGAGATTGGGTTTGAGAAAAACAGGGTGTAGTTTAATGGGAGAGCTTAGATCAAAGGGTGGATGAGTGTTAGCTGTGTTACCAAAGCAAGCAGCTTATGTGTTAGATGCGTTGAAATCATTGTGTGAGGTGTAAGGAGAGGAGGGTGACTGTTAGGGTTTAAGATGTGCAGGCAAGTGAAGGGAAGTGATATAAAATATTATGTGGTTTTTGTATAGTAGTTTATTAATTAATGAATTACTTTATTTATTTATTTATTTTACATTTGTTTACCAGGATTGTCCGACTGGGCCAGAGGCCTGTTTTCAGCAGAGGCCCAGGGAGAAAAGCTCCATTACAGATTACAAAGTCACAGGTAGAAATTGAACTTACATAGCATGATAGGTTACAGTATAGCTTAAAATGTATCAAAACAAGTTAAAATTATACAAATATGATATGATGGATTGCAAACAAAGGTTAATCCATATTTATTTAATCTTATTTAACATATTTTTTGTGTTTGGGCTGCTTTGCTAAAAATGTAGTTTTACAGTTTGCTGGTATGTATATTTAATTGTTAATATTTTTAGTTTTAAGTTTGTAATTCAAAGTTTAAGAAATGAAATTTATATGGTGTAGTTGTCTTTTTTGTGGGGTGTATATTTATTTGTTAATATTTTATTTTTAGTTTTCGTTTTGTAACCCAGGCCTCAAGAAATTAAATTTATATGGTGTAGTTGTCTGTTTGCAGAGTGTGAGCATGTATTATTTATGTATTAATTAATTAATAATTAATTTGCATATGCAGTTTGTAAAACTTAATTTTTTCCCAATGTTTTTCCAAAGGGATTCTAATAACCATAACTGTTTACTTACGTAGAAAGTTGTGAATTGGTTGATTGTAAGCAAAAGAGAGGTAGTACACATCTGGAAATGTACAAGACTAGGAATGCATAAAAATACCTAAATATCTAAATTCTTCATTTGAATAAAGTTTTTAGTTATTTTATTTTTCTCTTATGGTTCTGTAAACTGTTGAACCACCACCAACATTGCCACTGGCATCTAGTTTTAATCCAGTGTGGTGCAAGAGGATTACCATGCATGGAAATCATTCAGGCAGCTAACAGTGAAGTTTTCAGTTGAAGCGCTATTTTACTCCTTAAATGCCTAGAGCACTGAAAGGGTTGGGCATACAGTGAGGCAGCACAAGATCTTCTTGTCCTTATAGTGTGGAAGAAGTTGTCACTTAGTTTCATGAATAATGTTTTCTCCAGTAGCAGCATTCCCATTCATCTTTGATCTCCATGGAGATTGCTGGTGAAGTAAACTTTCTGTGATACATAACTGCCCTCCTCAGAGAGAGTACGTAGGTTCCATCTCAGTTTTCCTCATTCACCTCCCTCCTCAGCTGGCATCTGCAACATCAAGGTCAGTGATCAAACACATTGAACCTGGGTAATATGGGCCATAATCAGGGCTTGATCGTTTTGCATCAAGGAGCTGTGTAATGAATATTTTGTTATACCCATTTATCAATGTGCTAAAATATATACATGCATATGCACACACACACAAAGCGACTACAACAGAAAGCACATAATACATTTAAAAATAAGTCTTTAACTTCAGTCAGCTTATCATCTACCCTTTCTCACTTGTACAGAAGATGCTGCATTCATACCTCTCAACTGTACAGATTTTCGCAGAATGTCCAGATTTTGGCCTCATATTTTTGGTCCATTTTTCATAAAACGTGGTTTTCTGGCAAATTTGTGGTAAATCATTAAAAATTGAAATTAGAAAACAATGCCAGACAAGTTTCAGACTTCATATCCTTCAGAAAAAATCATGCTAATATAAAACCTGTTATTCTATCAACTTTCTAATTTGTAAGAGCAATATTTAAAAATTGTCCCTATTTTTGGGCCTTTGTCCCACTTTTATTTATGACTTTGTGCAGATTTCTTGCTCTTAGAGGTTGAGAGGTATGTGTATAGTCTGTGAGCAAATGAAAGAGCATTACATTGTGATCTTTGTATTAATCATAAAGCTGTTTCTGTACCAGTCACTAGTTTCATGCACTGACATTCTGTTTTCCTGTAGTGTGATGGAATGCTACATCATTCATACATGCTACAACAGGTGAAGTCAAAAGTCTGAAACAGATCAGTGTTGCTATTTTAATTATGTGCTTGTGAACCTGTGTTTTAGTATGAAAAGTATCCATCTTAATGAACAGCACACTGAAATCCATAATCATAGAAAAAAGGCCTTATATTCAAACTCCCAATAAAACTGTTGTTTAAGCTCTGTGCACGTTCATACAGAAAAAATATTCCTCTTCTTTTTTTATATATTGTACCTACTGCAGTATCTGTCATATTGTTCTGTTAAACAATATTTTCACATGATAAAGTATTAATGCTGGATTTTTCTAGGAATGAACATGACATTAGTAGGTCTCATTTCCTACTGAAGGATTCCTTATTTCATTTCAAAAAGATAACATCATCACTGCCATGTAGACTGATATGGAAATAGGGAAACTATTAAGTTTGAAAATTGTGTTTCATATTAATATTAGAAGGTGCACTGTTATTAGATGCTTGATATATTGGTTAATTCCCTTTATCTTTTATGTGGTTTAAGTACCTCCTTACTGAGCAAAATCAAAATTTATCCTGAAGTATTGTTTTTAACAGTAATCCTTTGTTTTACTTCCTTATTATCATTTTCTCGCAGAATACAGATAACTTGTTGTTTGTCTTTTCGGCTTTTCCCAGTTAGGGGTCGCCACAGCGGAACTCTGGTCCGCTAATGATTGGCAGTATATTTTTTTATGGTGCCGAGTTGCCAGCCCGACGCCCAACCTTCAGCAAAGGCACGCCCCTTAACGCATGTTTTTCAGAGGCCACTCGACCATGGGGAGGACATGCAGTCTCCACACAGAAGGCACTCCAGCCATGAATCAAACAGGAGAACCTCTTGCTGTGAGGCAACAATGCTACCACTGTAGCACCACGGCATCATACGCACAATAGCACAATAAAGATAATTATTCTCCGTAAATCTCCTCACTTTATGAATGAAGTGAACTGAGGGGTTTCTTAATGTTTGAAATTCACAAACTGACCATCGAAATATGGGATAGTTCTTTTTGTTACTAATCTTTCAAACAAAACCACTTGTTAGTTTTCTTACTTCTGGGAAGCACATATAATCAAATTTCTAGAGGAACTATGGGATCTCTTTGGGCCCAAAGGGTTAATGCCAGAATAAGAGTCACTGCTTCTTAACCTGCCAGCACTATATTGCAAGCAGACAATGAAAGTACATCTTGTATTTCTTTATATTTTACTTTTTTACTGTAAGACTTTCTTACACAGCTGGCTACTGAACACAGTTCAGGGATCATGCAAACAAAACAGTTTCTGTTCTCGGCAGGATACATTTTCCTACTGTTGCAGATGCCAGCACTGATCTTTGAAAGACACCAAAAATAACCCTGCTCTCCCTAATGGGTGCACTTCAAACCATGACCAGCTGAAGCAAGCATTTAGATTAGACTGTACATTCAAAGGATTCTATTGCATAATTAGGTCAGTAACTTCAGTTGAGCTCCATGGGTAATGGACCAGGCATAATGCCTCGACAGCTGTGCCAGCATTATTAACGTCACAGATGCCTGTCACAGAGCAACTGCTCTTAAAGTGGTTCCCTTAATGAAATTATAGTAAAAGTTAAAAATATAGATGTGAAAGACTATGCTCCTGGTAACAAACATTTACACATAAGAACACCTATTATAGCCTTTCTTGACACGTCTGTAAAACTACATTATATTTATTTAGAATGCAAAACACAGTCTTATAATGAAATTCAAACAGCCTCTTTAAAGGTTGAAATGTACTTGAAAAATGCTGCAAATTGAAGAAGGAAACATTTGAAATGTTCTTTACAGCACCCTAAATACCATCTAACACAAGTAAGTTGCCACTAGTTGATATGTTTTGAAGCTGATACGACAGTAAAGGCCAACTGGGAAAATTACACAAAAATCATTTATGACTATGATGCAGTCTTCTGCAAAGTTCAGAACCCAAGATTCTCCAGAAAGGTCAGAATCCAAGTAGAGTATACAGAACAGAGATGCATAGCAGTGCTGAATGTCAGACTGCTGTTGAAATCCATTTAATATTAGAAGAACTTAGCTTGCATTGCTTGAACAGTTGGTTGCACTATAATTTTTATGTATTGTATTTATCTTTTATTTAATTTTTATTTTGTTTACTGAGGTACTGAACTGATAAAAGCATGTCCAATTGCAGGCTCAGCCTGATTTAATGATTAATTTGAATGGCAAGGTTGGTGTTAGCTCCTAATGACTGATATAACTGGCTATCTGAGCAAAACTCATAGTACATAGAATCTGATAAAGATATATATATGTCTGAGCAAAACTCATAGTACATAGAATCTGATAAAGATATATATATATATATATATATATATATATATATATATATATATATAAACAACTGTATTTTGACTTATGTTTCATTTATTCATGTTGACATTTATTTTATAATCCTGTAACATCCTACAGCAGTTACATGGAGAGCAGGAGAATATACCTCTAATTCTGCTCTGTAAAGTCTACTTAATCAGGAGTATTCTCAGACACTGGCGCGGCAGAATTCTGTGAACTATTTTTAAATATTCAGTCACTTGAACTATTGGGATGTTGAAGAACTAATCTAAAATCCTAAAATTCTTGCATGCCCTTTTGATTTAAAAATATATTTAATAAAGAGCCCTCAGAAATACTCAGTCTAAGGATCTGAACCTCTTCTGCTTTATTAACAGAACAATTTGGAGGAACATGTATATTTTGCAGGGGAAACTGCTGCTGTGGAATAGATACCACATCTACAAAAAACAAACTTCATCCCTCTCCATTATCAAGTGCAGCTAGAATCTCTGGATGGGAAACAGAAAATTTACCCCAGAACTAGCCCTGTGCTACTAATGTAAATGGTTTATCCCATGCATGGGTCCCTAAAAATATCTGTGGTATGATTCCAGTCGTTTACCCTGTGAGTCTTCTTCTCTTTCGGCTGTTCCCATTAGTGGTTGCCACAGCGGATCATCTGTTTCCATTTCTTCCTGTCCTCTGCATCTTGCTCTGTCATACCAACCCCTGCATGTCCTCTCTCACCACGTCCATAAACCTTATCTTAGGCCTTCCTCTTTTCCTCTTACCTGACAGCTCCATCCATAGCATCCTTTTCCCAATATACCCAGCATCCCTCCTCAGCACATGTCCAAACCAATGCAATCTCGCCTCTCTGGCATTGTCTTCAAACCATCCAACCTGAGTGGACCCTCTAATATACTGATTCCTAATCCTGTCCATCCTCGTCACACCCAGTGCAAATCTTTACATCTTTAACTCTGCCACGTCCGGCTCTGACTCCTGCCTTTTTGTCAATGCCATCGTCTCCAGCCCATATAACATATCTGGTTTCACTACCCTCGTATAGACCTTCACTTTCATTCTTATGCAGACAACAATACAGTTGTTTTCATGGGGGTAATATATATAATTACTGATCATGTGATGAATAAGGCCAGTCTCTAACCAAATGGGATATGTTAATTCAAGCACAATAAGGGAAACTGGCCAGGCTTAAAATGGCCTGTATAGGCAGCTAGTCGAGTACTTGCCTATGAACCTGTGAACCTAGGAACATACTCTTGTGGAAGTAGCACTCTAAGGTCTTACATGCCTCCTGATTATGGAACATGTGCTACAGGTGCCCTCAATCTGCAAAGGGTAATGAGAATTCAGGAACACAGAATCTCATTCCAAACACAAAAATTGACCCTTTTTGGTGCAGTACTTCGAAGTCTAAAACTAGCATTGACCCAGTGCAAAAACTGTAGGCTATGAAGACATCCTTCAAAGTCAAGGTGGCTTACGTGACATAGCAACTGCTCCACCTGTATGATGGATCTGGTACTGCTAGCATTCGATGGATGATGACCTTAATGCCTGTAGTACCTGATCCAACCTACAGGCGGAGGTGGTCACTGGAAGAGGAGCTTGCTTGTTGGCTGAGAGAATCTGTATTTGTACAGTAGTGAAGTAATATTACTATCTCCTTTCTTACACAAGAGGCATATCAAAACTACATAGTTCAAAAAACATACTTTGATTCTGCTCTGTTCGTATAGCACCATAACATGGCCTTCATATACAGTTAGATTTTACAATTCATGCAGTACAGATATTTTGTCTGTTATGGAAACATTACCACATCTGACATGCAGGTATCACTGTGCAGTCAGCTAGCTGAGAAATGTCTGTGCCACCTATATTACAGAACTGATACTGCAGGCAGATAAAATATCAGTTCTCATAAACAAGAGGAGTTGTATTGATGGTCTTCTTTGGGTGAACACTACAGTTATGCTGTAGGGTTGTCACTTGTCAAGTTATGTTAGAGGTGGGCCATGAGGTTCATTAATGCCGAATGTTAGCAAATCTTAGTACTTCCTCCTGGTGTCATACCTATACTACAGAGCTGCAGTAGTGGTCTAGTGCTGGGTAGAGTATAGAGGAGTCTGCCCCCAACATGATGTCATAACAGGGAAAAGAGTTGGAATTTACTATCAGGGTAATGTTGCAAGATGGCACAGGTTCTCTGCAATGATACCTGGATCTTTTGGAATCCCAAGGAAAAGGTATTTTCAGACACTGGAGTAATCTGAGACCTGAAAACTGTTGAATAACTGGTCATTTAATTTAAAAACAGTTTGGCAGGAAAGAGTGATATGTATATTAATATTCACGCTTGTCATACTAGCTGACATTTTTGAAAGTCATTTGCTGCTTTATTAATGTGGCAAAATTCCACTTGACTGCTGAAGTCAGTGATATGAATAATTGTAGCTACAGTTATTTTCTGGAAAGGAAAATAAATTAGTATATATTTAATTTAGCATAACACAGTGCAATGTTACTGAAGTGTTAAGCTTAGAATTTAAAAGTCCTCCTCAGGTAAAATTATCACTTTTAGCTGCCCCCAAAACAAGACAATTTTATTATGGATGCAGCTTCAGAAGACTTGAAAGCACTTTTGTCATGTTTTCAAAGCTTTGTTCTGTGTTCTTCCCAAAGTTGAAGGCACATACATTGACTGTAATCATGCAGATTTTAAAGTAAAAACTTAGGGGGTTTTGTTAAGCAGCTAACATCACGTAGAACCTTAAATTTCTACATTCCATTGATGAGTGTAACCTGTAATGATTTTATGACAACATCTGTGTTTCAAATTGTTTCGGAACTTACCTAAAAAATTAAAGAAAGTTGATTTTTCCAACCAACCCAACTGTGGAAATTAAAGGCACAGTAGACTGAAAACTAGAAAGAGCTGAAATATATGTTATTTATATATTATATAATTTTATAGATAAAATTTGAAATGGATGGTATAATATTTAGATATTTATCTTTTTTCTGCTTTGTAATCTGTAACGTTACTGAGTACACCTATTTATATTATCAAAGCCATTCTATTTTAATCTGTATGATGTTTCTTAACTTAATGGGAACTTTTGCTCCAGATTGTCTTTTTTACCATAACATTAGATTGACAGGCATATCTCTCAACTGTCCCTGATTTTGTCTAATAAAGTTGCTGTGTCCCTCATTAAATGTTTGAACTTTCTGCATAATCACTGACGATTGCAGTCAATAACATCAGATATTATAATGTCATGCTTCTTAATCTTTGGAAAATGCACATTGATATAAACACATTTTGTTAACTGTTCAAGTGAATCTGAGTAGTATTTAAAAATAGTTTTGGGCCTTTTGCCACATCATTATTTTTGGCTTTGTCCTGGATTCATAAAGAAAGAAGTGGAAAGCTATGCTGGCAGGTGCAAATGATACTAACTATTCCAAACAAGCAAAAAGCAACAATCAAGAAAACCCTGAGGTCTGAAAACAAGCAAACAAGTGACTTTTACATGTAATCAGAGAGGTAACAGCTTGGTACAACAGAGAGGATTATGACTGGGGTCTCCAATAATAATAAAAAAGGCATTGTGTGTTTGAAACATGGATGGAAGAAGCTTATCTTAAGATCAAAGTGATGTGTACAATATATACATCACAGAGTTAATTATAAGAGCAGATTAATGTCTACTATATACATGTCGCAAAGTGAATCACAAGAGCAGAGTGATGTGTACTATACACATGTCACAGAGTTAATCATACGAGCAGAGTAATGTGTATTATATACACATCACAGAGTTAATCATAAGAGCATAGTAATGTGTACTATATACACGTCATAGAGTTAATAATAAGAACAGAGTAATGTGTACTATATACACGTCATAGAGTTAATAATAAGAACAGAGTAATGTGTACTATATGCACGTCAGAGAATTAATCATAAGAACAGAGTAATGTGTACTATATGCACGTCACAGAATTAATCATAAGAACAGGGTAATATGTATTATAAACCTCTAAATGATTTTGAATGCCAGTATTGTTGTACAGAATGAAACAGTTCCATTACATCTATTTTTAAGTGACTAAAGAAAGATCATTATGATATAACACATTCTTTTTCTTTTCTTTTCTCTTTTTGTAAATGATGTGTGCCTTTTGTGTTTGTTTATCCCTCATTAATGCTGTGGCAATGCACACTTCATGTACTTATTTCTATGTGTTGCAGGTGTTAAACATATTTACAAATGTTTAATGCTAGTTGGGAATAGCTATATTTGGTGGATGTTTAGATATAAACACTGTCATTAACACTTGCTTATTTTACATTATAGTTAGATATGTGGTCTCAAAATTTAAGCCGGAGCTTTCCTCCCAGAGCCTGCTCTGTGAAAGGGCTTTGGACAGTTAGACATCACACTTAACAGAGAGTCAAACAAGTAAGCCAACTGACCAACAAATAAACAAACACATAAGGCCTCGGTAGCTGTTGTTTTTTCTGCTTTGGTAATTCACCAGGTGCATTATGATCCTCTTGAGCTTTTTGTCTTCCTGTGTTTTTCATTTATACTACTCTCTCCCAGTCTAAAACCTGCTTCAGAGTTATACACCAAGTTCAGAATGTTGCTTTTTTTCTGCATCGAATGCTAGCTTACATCTTTCTGCCTAGAATGCCAAGTTCAATGGATCCTTTATAAGGCTCCATCTTCTGTCACTGCCTCAATTTCTGTGACAGCTGTCATAAGGCAAATATACTAATCTTCACTGACTCATGGTTGTCACCTGTAGCACATTATTATTCTATCCTCAGTGGACTTCCCCTTACTACCAATCTGCATCCTTGCACACTTTCACCCATATGAGCACTCTTTTTTCATCCCACCAGAAGTGTAGCTGATTCAACTGGTTCCCTGAAGCAGCGCTTTGAATCAGCTCCCCAACTCCTCAGCTCTTCAAGTGAAAAGCAAAGAAAAAAAAAAAAAAAACACTTCATTCACTGTAATAAGGTGATTGATAAACAATCACCGTATTACAGTTAGATCTAATAAAAAAAAAGCTAGTCCTTTTACAGGCACCATCATGGTGGCGAGATGCACAGCCCCCCCTCCCCAGTCATTCATATCCCTGACCCCAAGCTTCCTTCAGCATACCTTGCCTGCATGGAGCAATACAGCACTCATGCTTTTTTTTTAACTAATTTCGCCTTTTAAAACTGTGGCACGCTACCTACAACAAATGTAGCAAACAGTTGCTAAAGTTTATACCCTGCCAGCATGGAACACTGTAGCACTTAGGTTTTACTTAAATATACAAAAAGAAATAAAAGGATTTTTTTTTCTTTTGAACAGCAGCAAACTGCTTGCTACAGTTTAGACCACACACAAAGAGCTACAGCACTCAGGTTTGACCACAAATGAGATACTGTCTTTTAAAAGCCAGTATTCAATTAAAGAAAGCTCCAGGTGGGCTGTGTGTGTACCCAGAACACTTTGCACCCAGGGTAGTTGCTCCTCTTGCCCCACCCTAGTTATGCTACTGCATCTCACATTCATTAGTCTTGCTTAGTAGCCATCTGGGGAGCAGTGGGTCATAGACATCAGTGAGGTCAGAATAGATTATATCACCTGGGGGTTCCACCTGTGTAGAAGTGGGTCATAGCCTTCAGTGATGTCAAGATAGATTATATCAGCTAGGGGTTGCCTCTACTAAAAGCAGACCAAGTCTGACTAGCAAATATCTTTTTAGAAACAGACCCATTCTTGTCTATATTATGCAGGTAATCATCCAGGAATGCTAATAGCCTTACCTTTAGTGTTTATCCGCACATTCCTACTTACCAAGCTTGGGCTAACTTACCTGTAATACCCTGGATTAGTGTTGCTGGAGTCAGACTACAGTAGCCTTTCTAGTCTTGTGGAGTTTCTGCAGAGGTAAATGACCTCTAGGCACCTTTGTTAATAACTTAGTGAGAAGTGTTACAAGGTTCTCACATATTTTTGGGCCTTTCCTTTCCGTCATTCTGACTCATTTTGTTGCTAGCAAGCCATATCCTTTTTTCCCTCCACCTGTTAGTAGTTTCATCTGTCCATTTATTTTCTTCTTTGCCCTCCTTTGTCTTTTATTTAATAGTACCGCTATGCTCAAAAATAATTTATGAACTTGACTTTGCACTGCAACCTGTTTCAGATTCCTGTAATCCTTGATTAAATAGGGCTATCCACCCTTGCCATTCATATTACTTCTTCATACCTAAAATTCATTTGTTTTCTTGTTTTATTTATTCATATACCAATAACTGTTTTATCTTACATAGTATCATGAAGAAGCCAGAGCCTGTCTCTTCAAAGAATGGGTGCAAGACAGAAAGACATTCCTGGACAAGATGTTGGTCTATTACAGAATGTATTCATTAAATCACACACCACGTGCATACTTATGGGCAGTTTAACCAGTCACCACTTTAATTAATGGTATATCATTGAGATGTATCAGGAAGCTGGATCAGCCAGCAGAAATCCATAGGGCCACACAGAGGGCTTTCAGACTACACAGAGGAGGCACCATAAGGAGGAAGCAAGCAGAGGAAAGAAGAGCTTTGAGGCAGCATTGTTGAACTCAGCATCACTATGTACCCATAGAACTATTAACCCTTTTTAATCAGACTTCCAGAAAGCAGAATATGACAACTACTGTACTAAACATACGAAAAGTTATTTTCCCTTTTATATCCTAGACTTTACTGCTTAATTACATTTACCTTGCAGACACTGTTAAGGCTTCATAAAAATTTCCATACCATAACATTCATCTTTACAACTCAAAAATGAGGTACAAAGTCAAAAATGAAGGGAGATAAGGGCTCAGATTAGGAAGTTTTTTAAGTGTTGCTCATATTTGTTAAAAGGAAATCAGGTGGTTTCAGCAAAAGCTGTTAAATGTTCCTGTTGTTTCAAAACCACAAAAGAAAACAGCAAAAAATATCCAAAATGACACAGAAACTGCAAACAGAATCCACTTTTATTCCAGACTTTAGCGCCACGACCAAGCAGTCTTCAAAAACATTATCCGAGCATTCCCCTTAAATACCCACCAAGCAAAGGTAATAATTCAATTATAAAACTCAATTACATGTTGTTGTTGTCTTTCGACTTTTCCCGGTTAGGGGTCGCCACAGCTGAACTCTGGTCCGCTAATGATTGGCAGGAGATTTTCACAAACGCTGAAGTGCCAGCTCGACGTTCAACCTTCAAGGAAGGCATGCCCATTTATGCATAAAACTCAATTACATACAATTATATAATTAAATAAAACATTTCCAATGAATTTCACATGTAGAAAAGGAAGATAACACCACAGGAGTAATGTACACCCAAGTAAAAACTCTATGAAATCAAAATGAAGGATGGCAGGCACTCCACGACAATCGAAGCAAACCACTGAAAATAACTTAAAATATACTCCTTTTATTCCACAAAGTAAGTGCTTTCGCATCTACAGAGAAAGAGGAAGGGAAGTGGATAGTTAGGTTGCAGGCAGATAGGGGACATGGGTTGAATGATAGAGTTTCGTTGAAACCATTTTTGCTTGACCGAGCCTTAAAACATTAAGCCCCAGTGGTACCACTGATTAATATGATTATTAATATCCTTTTACATATATATTTAACAAGGAATATGTATATTATTATTCTTTTTTTATTTTTTGAATGATATTTAGGAATTGTATTTGTCTTAGTAACACAAAGTGCTTTCAGTGTATGCTTTTTTATATATATGTGTCCATATAGTTTATGGAGTTATTTTATAATTCATGACATGTAGGTGTAATTTATTTGAAAGTTAATTGTATATAAGATTATTAATAGATTTTATTCTCTTAATATGTTTAGAACATGTATTTTTAGTGATATATATATATATATATATATATATATATATATATACCCATGCATAAGGAACTTTTTTTATATTTGCATGCTGTCAGTGTAAGAAGATTGCATTTAAGTGCTTTCACTAAGAAGTTACATCATGTGATTTTTATGAAACATTTCATTGGCTTTGAGTAGAAGTATAGGTATATTTAAATGAACATTAGAGTGTTTTGTAACTGTTTTACAAGTCTGAAGAAGCGTCCTTGGAGATGCAAAAGCACTTACTTTGTGGAATAAAAGGAGTATATTTTAAGTTATTTTCAGTGGTTTGCTTCGATTGTTGTGGTGTATCTGCCATCCTTCAATTAATTTCACAGTTGAGACCCTGAGGAACCATAGTGTTATATTTTAAAATAAATAAAGATTCTTTAAATAACAATTGATCTTTTAACCTTCCCTCATCACCTAGTTTCACAAATATTTTTCCAAAACAGTAGCCTGTAATAATTTATAGTCACTATTATGACATTCTTTAAAATGAACAGCAACAGCACTTTCTATTTTACATTTTTATTTTAAAATATAACCATTTCATTGGTGGAAAATAGTAAGGCAGAATAATTTTCGGATGATATACAGACAGTAATATACAAGGTTGAGTATCTGTTAGAAAAATAAACTAAATGTCATTTCAACATTCTGGGTCTACAACATTACTTGGCTCTAGATATCTCCCCCAGGGGTCTCCGTGCCTTTAAATCTCCTTCTACATCCTTTGATATGAGTGATAACTTTGAAAAAGTCTTTAGAGACCATTGGCTAAATGCAGCTCACAAATGTGTGATGGAGTGGGTCACAATATTAATAGAGCGTGACTATATCAAACAGAAAAAATAAAAGGAGGAGATTAAACAGACACATTTAAGCCTGGTGAATAAAATTGGGGGTGGGGACTGACAAAATGCTCAATGATATTAATGAGAAGCTCAAAAAATTAGAGACTGACATCGTAGATAAAAAATGGCAAAATTAACCGAGATATTCATGTCTACAATGGAAGGTGGGCCTTTTTGTGGAAAAGCAATTGGAAGGCTCTAAAAACGGGACCTTCGCGACATCAAAAGGGAGATTTCAACAGGACTGCTGCAGTTTCCTTTGCTTCATCTGAGGGAACATCATTTATTACAGATTTGGAGATGGAATCAAGGGATTCCCCCTCATTACCACCGGCCCAGCAGCCTGAAGCACAGCAACAGCATTTTTGTCAGCAACAGAGAGAGGAAGAGAGAAATTTTAACAGAAAAAGAGGAACTACGAACTGTACATCAGCAGGTGAAGGACATTTTAAACAAAACTTTAAACGTAGCAGATGGCAATAATTTTTCTATTGCCACTAACCAGACATCTTTGATTGTCAATTTAGCTAATTGTTATTTATCTAATGAACAACTGGAAGTGTTAAACTTAGGCCTAAAATTTGTTCCTACTGTTTTACCTTCCTGGCATATTATAGAACTGGAACTATTCAAACTGTCATGTAAATTGCAATTAAAGTGCTACTTTAGTGTGAATGATTATGAAGCAGATGCTGAATTATCAGATAATGTTTCATTCTAATCTTGTGAGTCTGAGAATGTCTAGGACAATGAATTGGGTGTTAGTACAAATCATAATGCATATTGTTTACTTAATACATTTAGTGTTAAATATAGAAGTAATTTTATACCTTCTTTTAGCAATGAACATGCTAGAAATTTCATGGTGATGCTTTGTTTCTCTGTGGAGCAGGTGTAGAATGAATTTAAGGTTAATAAGTCACTTGGTGATTATAATTTGACCAAAAAAGAATGGACAACATTAAATCGTTAGCGGATAGCAAGCAGACAAGGGTAATAGGATTGTGATTTTACATTACAAACAATATCTTAAAATGTGTAATTCTCACCTACAGGATACTAGTGTATATGGGGTTGTGAATATTGTTATGTATTATGAAGCATTAAAAAAATATGAGGCTCTACTGTTGAATGGACAACGCTTAGGTTATCTAACTAAAGAAGATGCTAGTAAAAAGTTGAATATGGATAAATGCAATATGGCCACTTTTTATCGCCTGCCTAAGCTACATAAGAATGCAGCAAATACACCTGGCAGGCCTATAGTAGCGGCAATTAACTACTTTTTGCATAATATTGGTATAATCATACATGAATATCTGTTGCTGCATAAAATTGGTATAATCATACATGTATATCTGTTGCCCTATGTACAGCAATTAGATTCTTATATTAAAGACTCTTTTGATTTTTTGAATAAAATTAGGAAAATTAACTGGAATTCTAAATGTTATTGGGTGGCTCTAGATGTCACCAGTTTATATACAAACATTAAACACATGGATGGCATTATGGCTCTGCAGTCTATTTTGGATGACTGCCATTTTTCAAGTTATATTATTAAATGGGTAGAATTTAGTCTAAGAAATAACTATTTTTCCTTCAATGGACACATATTCCATCAGTTACAAGGTGTAGCCATGGGGGCACCTTTTGCTCCCACTTATGCTAACTTGTTTATGGCCTCATTTGAAACGAGATATATTTATCAACATGAATTTTTCAAAAAATATGTAGTTAAATACTACAGATACATTGATGATCTCATCTTTGTATGTCAGAATGGTAAGGAAATAGTGCAGGATTTTATAAAAGATTGCACTGTAATGGGTATAATTTATCCTTTGATGGCTTACAGGTTGGCAAAGAGGTAGACTTTTTGGATGTACATTTAGTAGGTACAGAAACTAATGAAATCTTGACCTCTGTATTCAGAAAGTTTCAGGATGGTGGGCAATTTTTACATGGCTCTAGTTGTTATCCCATGCATTTAATTAATTCTTTACCATATGGGGAACTTCTACGACTTCAAAGAATTTGTAATAATAAAGAAGATTATCTAAAGCACTTCTTTCTACCTGTATGATGTTCCTGAATAGAGGGTACCTATTGTGTAATGTTTTTGAGGCTTTGGATAAAACCCATGAGTACTATTATTCTACTAATAATAATTATAATTATGTGAGTAATACTTATGGAAGTAGGAATAAATCTGTGCAAGATAATATATATATATATATATATATATATATATATATATATATATATATATATATACATATATGGTAATGACATATAATGTTCTTAGTGAACAGATACAAAAACAGGTTCAATATTTCTGGAAGTTTTTGATAAGGGAAGAAAAATTAAGAAAGTTATCTAGCCACTATCCAGTTTTTTTATTTAAGAAAGGGACCAGTCTGGCAGACAAACTGGTTAAATATTATTTTATAGCTCCTGCAGAAAGTCCCACAATAAATCTATTGTTAAAGGGAACTTTTCCATGTGGAAGATGTAATATTTGTGAACTAATTGTTCAAACTTTTGATAAAATTGGAAATAATGAGTTTTGTGTCTTAGGTATCTTTTCATGTGTTATTGAAGGAATTATATATGCCTTACGCTGTCCATGTAGGTTAGTATATATAGGTGAGACTAAGAAAATATTTAAGTGTAGGGTTGCCACCTTTTCAAATGGCCAAAATGGGACATTTTCGGGACATACATCAGATTTTACAGGCCGACACATACCCACGGTCAGTACAAAGGATAGAACTTAACATTTTGCCTAAATAATAGCTTATTCTTGTAGCATTTTAGTTGCTTATTCTGTTTCTTATAACATTTAGGTATTTTAGATACAGAATAACTGTTTTATGCAACTATTACATACAATACAGGACATAAGTATGTCCTACAATCTCAGGACATTTGCCATTTTTAATATTTTTTGTCAGGACATAACTGCTCAAAGAGGGACTGTCCCACACAAAGTGGGACAGGTGGTAACCCTATTTAAGTGTCATCTGCAAGAACATGTCAGAGACATTAAAAATGTAAAATAGAAAGTGCTGTTGCTGTTCATTTTAAAGAATGTCATAATAGTGACTATAAATTATTACAGACTACTGATTTGGAAAAAATATTTGTGAAACTAGGTGATGAGGGAAGGTTAAAAGATCAATTGTTATTTAAATAATCTTTATTTATTTTAAAATATAACACTATGGTTCCTCAGGGTCTCAGCTGTGAAATTAATTGGAAATATTTTATTTAATTATATAATTGTATGTAATTGATTTTTATAATTGAATTATTACCTTTGCTTGGTGGGTATTTAAAGGAATGCTTAAATAATGTTTTTTATACTTCTTGAAGACTGCTTGTTCGAGGTGCTAATGTCTGGAATAAAAGTGGATTCTGTTTGCAGTTTCTGTGTCGTTTTGGATGTTCCTGTTGTTTGTCTGGAAAGTTAAAGTTAAAGGTATCTTACTTTCACTTCTTGTGGTGTGCTCTCCTCTCCCACATCCTTAATATAATTTTTTCCAGGTCTTATGGAACACTAGACTAGGGACACTTGATTGCACAGTGGTTATCTTTTAAGACTCATGATTCTTCACTGCAGGTTTACTAATTTCCAACCCACAGAGCTCAAATCTTTTAAGATTCCTATTAATAGATGTGGAGTGGCATTCAAAGGAATCTACAGATAACATAGAGCTACATAACAAATTTGGTAGGCTAAGGAATCTGATTGAAGAAGTTCATATATCTATTAAAATTAAAACAGTAGTCAGCTATACAGCTTCTTTTAGTATAAAGCACATGGGCAGCCTTGGGGTATTTAACTAATGATTCCAACAGCAGAAAATGAAAGATGTAAAACAAGGGGTCCATCTGCATAATCTTGTAGTATATTGGATATCTACAAATAATAAATATTTCCTTTTGTGTACCTGCAATGCCAGTTAAAAGAAATGAAACGTCACCATTGAATGTATGCGTATGTGATGAATAACAATTATTCCTCAATACATTCACCTTTGATGCATGTTTAACAAGGACACTCAGTAAGTCTGGATTAGTGGTAAATACAAGACAGATGGTATGCATTAAAGCAAAGAACTGTATTCTGTGGAAGGACATATAGTGAAAATTAAATGCTGTAAGTGCTTCTACATTGTAGAATATGTATGACCATTCAAAAGTAGTAATACCTATAAATAAAAGAAAACAAAAATGGCTACAATATTTTTGGTGCATTATATTGAATATCTATAGCTCCTTTCATCATTTGACTTAATAGTAGCTTAAGGAGTAATTCTGTAATATTTGCCAGAAGATGTCAAGGCTGCGTAAGTAATGACATGTCTTTATGTAAGAATGGAGTGCGGCTGTCCTCGTTTATACAGTATGAGAGAAAATCAAGACAATATGGTGATATTCAGATTGGAACAACTGTCGAGCATTATCAAGAGAAAAAAGCCTTTGCCAGTCATAAGAAGTGTTTACATCTGTCACACTATATTAGGTTTATCAACTCCTATGCTACCTTTTCAACTTGGATTTCTCAGTATCTTGTAAATGTTTTTTTTTTTTTTTATGGTCTGGCCATGAATCATGCATCATTATGTACTGTATCTCTCTATTTTTGGAAACATGTTTTGACTTGTTTTATCACAGTTTTCTTGTTGTCATTATTAAACTATATCAAGGGAGAAAAATACTGACAATTGTTTACTAAATACAGATTAAAATGTAGTCTCTAAAATGAAATACACTTCCATAGAACATTGGAACTTAGTGGTTTTGTTAAATATATATATATATATATATATATTATAACACAATCTATAGCTTTCAACCTCTCAGGTTTCAGAATCATTGCAGGAGGCCATCAAAATCATAGCAGGGAGATCAAATTCAGGTCTATATTATAACATTGAAGTCTTAAAACTTCGAATGTTATAATATCGACCCCTATTCAGTGAACGCTTGAAATAGTGAAACTGCAGAACACCGAATATTTTCCTAGGGAAAGTATTCTGTGGGCCGTTTCTGCGGCTTCACTATTTCCTCAACTGTGGTGTGAAGGTGACCGACCGGGTTAAGGTAAGTGTGCAAACGGACTGAGGTAAGGTGAGTGTGCGATAGTTAGGGACCTTAGGGTTAGGGAGTGGGTAAGGTGAATGTGCGATACTTAGAGACCTTAGGGTTAGGGTTGGGTTAAGGTAAGTGGATAGCTAGTAGTGAATGTACGGTTTAGTGTAGGCTTCTGTGAAGTGTGTATGTGTGGATTATGTATTTTGGTGTGCTTGTGCTGTGTGTGTGTATTCTCACAACAGCAATTTTTTTCCCCTTGGAAAAAATTCGCTGTTCTGAGCATTTGAGTATATCACATTTTGAGATTCCAAGGTCGAGCTTATGGTGTTTGACATTTTAGAATTTCAATAATGTGATATAGACCCTCAAAATCATAGCACTGTAAATTTGTGTATGGGTAAATTTGTGTCCCTGAGTGGTATGGCACATTTCAGCACCAATCCTTTAATTCAGTGCCCCTGGGTGGTTTGGCACATTTATGCACTACTCCTTTATATCAACACTACTCCATTTTCTCCTATTCCAATTACTAAATTAGCAATTTCTGAATTAGCAATAATTTTCTGAAGGATATGAAATCAGAAAGTTATGTCTGTCATTATGTCTGCAAT
This sequence comes from Protopterus annectens, assembly GCF_019279795.1. NCBI lineage: Eukaryota > Metazoa > Chordata > Ceratodontiformes > Protopteridae > Protopterus > Protopterus annectens. The sequence continues at coordinate 139,751,092 of NC_056737.1, read as the reverse complement.
CCTCAAACAGTATAAGAGAAAAACACAAATTGTTGAGGAAGAGACCATAAATATGAGGCAGAAATCTGCTGTCTATACACACATGGGCATGCATGTATGCATACATACATACATAAACACACACACAAACACAGCCTGGTAAATCACTAGTCTCATCCCAAAACAGAAAAAGTGTAAATATTCAGAAAAAGAAAAACACATTGGCAGCACAGATGTAGACAAACAGACAAAACATATAAAGTAAAATTAGGGATATCTGAGAGGTTAGCCCTCACACCCTGTCACCACAGATACAAAAGTATGTTAATAGGTGTGTACTAGTCTAACAACCACAAGGGCCTTTTTAAGCCTAGCCATGCATACCAAATCTCTGACAAGTTCTGATACCCTTGATAAGTGTAAGCAGGGGGTTGGGATATGGACCATTACAGGTTACCTGTGTCCATTAGAAACATAGGTGCCAAACTAGAGATACATTTCCGGTTTCCCATCCAGTTGTCCAAGTTGCACTTGAATTGGGTTAGGGAGGAACTCTGCTTCACGTGGATGAGGAGCCTGTTCTATTGATGGGGTAGACTCTGGGATACATACCTACCTTTCCAATAGGACCTATTTATATCACAGGCAAGGATTAAGTCTTTAGAAAGGGTAATTCTGCTGTTGTTTGTTTTGTAGATGTGCAGGTCTATCTGAGTGGGGTCTGACAATTCCCTGTATACCAGGCATAGATCTCCCCTCAAAAGCCTGTAGGAGACAGAATACATGTATAGGGCCTTGAGGCAACCTGCATAGGACATTTTACTTACACCCTGTATTCTTTTAGTGTGGAACCTCTATGGGCGTTCCAATTGTTGGATATGCCTGGTTAGGTACATACCAAAGGGAGCATTGTATTTAATGATAGGTCTGATAAATGCCGAATACCGTAGAACAATGACTTCCTTGGACTTAGATGCCATACCTTTGTTTATAAGTTGTGCAATATAGAATGATTTCCTCATCACTGTAGACACATGATGGTCAAAGACTAGATTACTATCTATGTGTATGGCTAAGTCCCTTTATTGCTGTGAGATTGCAGAAATAGCTAAAGAATGCTTTGTGGTTGTCCTTGGCCTGAGAGGTGAAACTTACCTCAAATTTGGCTTTAGTAGACTTTATATGTCCTCTGAGTTGTTTGTTTAGTTTGATGATGATGAAGTTAGATGTTTTTAGTCTCACTGGCTCACTGTTTCAGTGTTTATTTTCTTTCCAATGGACTGCTTGAGTTCCATAAATAAGTGATTTCAGAAAAGACTGAAGACATTCAAAGACTCAAAATAAGCCCTGTTGGTATTCTGAGCCCAAGACTTGGATAAAAGTGATATAGCTAAACTTTGCCAATGAGACAAAGTTCAGGAAAAATGGGTGTCCTGCAGAGAGCTGTGTCTGGAGTCAGTTGTCAGAGTCTGGGAACCTGAGAGTGGTATAAGCTGCCCTCTATACTGTTGTCTCTTCCTGGTGCGTGATGAGTGGAAAAATTCAAATTAATCTGTAAACCCAGTAAATTCAGCAATCTAATCACATAAAGAAGACCAAGCTGCATTCCACCTAAAACTCAACGATCTCTGAGCTTGGACTACTTTCTGGTTGTCAGAGTAAAAATACATCCTGCTGTTATAAAATGTTCTTTCCAAATCAAGGTGGCTATCCAAATAGGAAAAACTTCTCAAATGTTATTGTCCCTTTTTCTCTCCTCAGACCATGATGCCACTTTGCTGCAAACAACTTTCCTTGGAAATAACCGCCAATGCGTATACCAGCAGAAGTACTAGTGTAAACCTTCAGTTCAACTGAAGAAATCCAGGGATGCTTTCAGAATGTGACTCCACTATATTTAGTTAAAAAGGTGCCCACAGATAGCCAGTAATTCTCACCCTTAAGTGATTAAGCTTGTCACCTTTCAGCATGTTGGATAAGAGCCTGAGGAAAGTCCTGACAGGAGCAATAGCTCTCAAGTGAAATTGAGTAACCTATGCACTTGCATAACTTCCCTGACTTGAACCTTGAGAGCTTTCATGAACTTGTGAATTGAGGATTTGAGGGGATGTAATTTGTCTGCGGGAAACCTGAAAGTAATGGCCTGGGAGCGGCCTTCCAGCTTATCCTTGACCAAGGGAATGAATAGTTCACTGCGAAGTTGGATGAAGATGCCCATGCCCTCTTGAGCCCTGACCCTCCTATTACCTATGAGCAGGTAATCATGTAGGTAATGAATATCGGATTGTCTTGGGGCCCTTTGTTGCCAACACCAGTGTAATGCAGAACTAAAGTTTTCAAAAATGGTGCAAACCAGGGAACAGTCCATGATATGGCTGTGTTAAAACAGATGTGTCCATTAAAATGAAGTCCTGCAAATTTATTTAACATTTGTTAACCAGGAAAGTCTGACTTGGAACAAAGCTAATTTTCAGCAGAGGCCTGGGGAGAAACACTCCAGATGCATGTCTTTGTAACATGGGAAGAAACTAGAGTACTCATAGGAAACCGACATGAATGCAGGGAGGACATACAGACTCAACACAGAAGGAACCCCAGCCGAGAATCGAACCAGAGAACCTCTTGCTGTGAGGTGACAATGCTACCGCTGCACCATGAATACTAATAGCCAGTTGTTCTCTCTAATGGGAAGCATGTGTGAGGCAGACTGGATGTCTGACATATACAACCATGGTACTGAAAATATACTGATTGTCTCAGCAGCCTGATCTAGTGAAGCATAGTGTACCCTCAATAGCTGGGTAAGAAAGATGAAATTAAATTCCCCCTCTTTCTTCTTTGAGTCCAGCCTATAAAGGATATCTTGTAGGTAGGGCAAGGAGAGTGTGAAAATGGGTTGATGATCCTTTCTGCTAATAACTCTTTTTCAATTAACTTAAGAGCATCTTGTTCATTCCCTTTCATAGACAAAAAGTTATTAACTACCTTGGAATTCAAAGACACTCAGGACTCAGCAGCAAACTCTGAGGAAAAACCTTTAATGAGAAAGGAAGCTGACATCTTGTAAGGATAATCTGAAATGGTGGCAAGCTTACCTATTCTGATCAGTGAATGAGAAGACTTGAGATTATAAATGACCCGTTGAAAGATTATCTCTTTAATCATAAAAAAGATGCCTGCCTCTGACCGGGTTATATTGTCTCAAACTGAGGTCTTTATCAGTTCAAGGTATGTTAGAATTTGAAGTTGGTTGACCTGATTTTGTCCATCTAGCAACAGGGTGAGCCTTACCACAGAGGGAGCACAGATGGATGAAACTGCATGTAGGTCCTGAATATTTCCCAATGTTGAAGGCCCAACAATATTTTACCTTCAGCTGGCTCTCTGCTGGGGTGTCTTTGCCCGTGGAATAAGGTTTTTCCAGCATGACTATAAGCCAAATAACTGTATGTAATTGATCCCACCTAAGGGTCTTGTCTGTCACATTTAATTTTCTGACCTTCTGGTCATAACAAGACTAAGCTAATCCCCCATGAATGTGGTGGACCTCTCTAATGGAAAGAAAGTAAGCTAAGAGTGAGAGGGCTTGGCTTGGGTGTTTTTCAGTGAAAATGACCATGTATACTGAAACCCCAGAACGTACTTGTCCCAGTTGCTGTTTACTCTCTTGGCTGTAGCGTTTTTACCAAAGGCAGCAAGAAATTCAACAAGATCTTTAGACCCAGAACTGTCAGCCTGAAGAATTCTCTGAATGCCCTCTGTGTCAGTTAAATCAAAAACATCTACAAAATCACCCCAAATGGGTTTCTCTTTGACATTTGCAAGAACATGTGCTGCCCCTGGTGCGGCACTCATGTCCCTCATGGACAGGGTAGCCAGTGTTGATCAAAGACATGCTCTGTTCATAAATTAATTCTGCAAACTACCCAAAAAGAACAAATAGAGATACTTTGGATTAACATGGCTAGGCTTGTAAAGGCTGTAGGGCTGCTAGCCTAGTAATCTCCTATGCACTTATGAACCTGTAGTGTGTGACACTGAAAGTGTGGACCTAGTATAGCTATCCTTAGCCATGGGGCAAGAAACTGAGCCAAATAGAGGTCTGGGTCATTTGATCTGCCACTCCCCACAGATAGGGGGAAGAGCATTCAGGGTCTGTACTGGCAGTGAAGAAGAAGTGTGAGCTGGACATGATTGTTGAGGCCATTGGGCAGCTCTGGTTTCTTGAATAGCCTCTAATATTGACACTGTAGTGTCTGTGGAGAATTGGACATCCTTAATGCTTCTGTATGTGCTGTTTTTGTCTGCAGCTGCTTCAGTCAAAGCCTTCTCCTCTTTTCATGTTAACCAAACTTCTGTCATGACTCAGTATTGCCTCCAAGTCTGAAAAGAGGCCTTGTGCCTCCAGAGATAGTCACAGCCATCTATCTTTCAAAACGTGTAAGGGGAGAATACCTATAAGAAAACAAGATGTTATTTCTCTGAAACTTGGAAAGATTCCCTGATAACCCACCCGATTCATTACACCTAAGCTGGTGCCCATGATTCTCACAGAGGAAGGGAAAGAGGAAGAAGAGAACAGAGGAAGGGAAAGAGGAAGAAGAGAACAGAGGAAGGGAAAGAGGAAGAAGAGAACAGAGGAAGGGAAAGAGGAAGAAGAGAACAGGGGAAGGGAAAGAGGAAGAAGAGAACAGAGGAAGGGAAAGAGGAAGAAGAGAACAGAGGAAGGGAAAGAGGAAGAAGAGAACAGAGGAAGGGAAAGAGGAAGAAGAGAACAGAGGAAGGGAAAGAGGAAGAAGAGACTGGGAGAGAGGGTGAACAGCAGACTGATTAGTACTTTAATGAAGGACAAGTCCAGTTTCCTCAATGTGCAAATGCCTACCGGACTAAGAAAGCTGGTACAGTGATAAGGTAAATGTAAACTCTTAAGGGCTTCTTAGTAGTAGCCGAACGCCCTAATGCTGCAATATTAACCTGACAAACCCTTATGTGTTTCATTGTATTGATCTGTTTATCATTATGCATAGCTGACCTGCCTGCTGCTACTACCCTTGCCAAAGCTAATAAAAGTGCAGGACTCGTGTCTTTGTTCACTTCCAGGCTACATAAACTATTCCCACAATTGCCTGCATTAGTCCTCAAGTATTGCAAATAAAAGTCCCCTTTGCCACATTCTGGATACTTTACTAATACTAATATCTACACTAAATACTAATTTGGAGTGCATGTGCTTTGCGTAGCTACCTTTCCGGCAAATGCTGTGATAACTATGACATAAACTCTTAGATTTCCTATATTGGATGAAAACAAGTGCCAGCAAGAACACATGTACCAAATGATACCTGTCGCTCATCCCTCATTAGTATCGATGACAAACAGGCAGGGTAGTTTGTTTATATGCTTTATTACAAAGAAATACATCAGGATGGGTAGCAGCATTACAAAATATAAATGAACTGATTAACAGACAGACTACACAGACGTACATGCTTACATCTCAACAGGTTACTGCAAAATGGTAGTCACACTAACACGTGCTCAGTATTTATACACTTGTGTAAGCCCCTAGAAAGCTTCTTAAAGCTGTACACACATATTGATCTACATCCTCTCTCTTAAATAGATTGCTGTCAACGAAATGACACTGGAATAAGACATGCAATAATATAGATGTTAGAAACAAACACAATGTTCATGTCCAAGTTACTGTGTATCTATAACATGGTCTGGAAATGTGATCTGATCTAGTAATATAGAAATCAGAACTGGGTTTAGCAACAGGGACAGTCTTCGGTGAACATCTCCTATCAGGAACTTCAAGATTTATCTCAGGAACAGGGATATTTATTGAAATGTCCTCTGGAACTAGAATGCTGGATGACTCTCTCTAAGATAAAGAGTCTTTCTCACAGGCTAGGTGCAGTGATACAGGCTCAGACACCGGCATCAGATGTTTCCAATTCTGCCTAAACTCTATGCCTTGTGATTCCACAATGTACGATCTCGGCTCTGGATAAATACTCTTCACAACTCCAATCTGATCGAAACCTTTGCATGTTTGCATTCTCACTGTCGCTCCTTCATGTAATTAACTGAGAAGTTTGCTGGACTTGTAATAAGACTTCTGGGATAGGCATTTCTTTAACAGATGGGCTTTCACTGATCTGTTATTCTTAGCACTTGGAACCAACAAACTACTGCTGGCTGGTAATGTGGTTCTGGTTCGTCTCGGTAGAAGTCTCTGAGCAGGTGAACTAAGATGTTTATCATGTGGAATATTTCTGAGATTCAAGAGATTCAGGAAAATATCACTACTGCCTCATTTTGACTTCTCTAGTAACTGTTAAGCACTTTGAGCCACACGTTCTGCCAAACCATTTGACTACAGGTACTCTACTTGTAACATGGATAAAGTCCCACTGTTTGGCGAATATTTTGAATTCTGGCTAGTAAACTGTGTGCCATTGTCAGAAATAACTTTGTGCGGACTACCATGGACTGCAAAATGACGCTTCATCTTATTATGATAGTACTGGATGCTAGGTTAGGAAGGTGGTCAATCACAAACCATCTGGAATAAGAATCTGCTAACACAAAGTAGTGTTGACTATTCCATTCGAAAATGGCAGTGGCTACTGTCAACCAAGGTAGTTCATGAATATAGTTTAGCTAAAGTGGTTGCTTTTGTTGATGAGGCTTTGTACTATTACATACAGAACAAGATGAAAGTAGTCTCTCAATGTCATGTGACATAGGCCAAAATACTAGTCTTCACGCCCTCCTTTTAGTAGAATCAGTTCCTGGGTGGCCATGATGCAAGATAGTGATATACTCTGGTTACAAGGTCTTTGGAACAATGACTTTTGGACCTTTCATGATGATACCATTGTCAGACAAAACCTCATCTCTGTAAGGAAAATAAGGTAAACTAGATTGATTTGACAGCCATCCTTGATTGATAAAGTGGTTGAGCCTCTGTAAAAAAGGATCTGTGGCTGTACGATTTCTAAGCTCATCAAAATGTGTGGAAGAAAACTTTTTCACTTCCATAACTCACTCAAGTTTCTCTTTCTCATGCTGTTTAGTTGTATTTCTGGGTGATTTGTATAAAGTATCAAGATAAAGATGTTTGCCTTTTATGTAGACAAGATCAAAATTGTACTTCTGCTATCTCAACATCATACGTTGCAATCTGGCTGGAGATGTATGCATAGGCTTTCTCACTAGAGGTTGGTGCTCTGTTTTGATCTGGATAGGTTTACCATAAATATAATCATGGAACTTCAAACTTGAAAACATAATTGCCAAGAGTACTTTCTCTGCAAGAGGGTCTCACAGCTACAAATAACTGGTACCAAAGTCATGGGCTTAAGTTAAATGCAAAAAAAATGTATTATCATACCAATTGGCAAAAACACAGCTGCTGCTGATTACCACATCAATGGCAACCCCCTAAGCACACAACCTTTGGTGAGAGACCTGGGTACTCAGGTTGACAACAATCTCACATTCGACCATCATGTGGCGGCAGTAGTCTAAAAAGCCTTTTACTTGGTTCATAAGTAAGGGGATTGCATCCAGAAAAAAGAGGTTATTACCTCTCTGTACTCCTCCCTCATTAGGCCAATAATTGAGTATAATCCCCTGTTTGGTATGTATCTCTCCAAACACCTGCACCAACTAGAAAGGCCACAGAAATACCTCACAAAGAGAATCCATGGCCATCAACACCTGTCCTGTGTGGACAGGCTGAAATTACTATCACTCTACTAGGGAACCTTCAGATTGCTCAGAGGTTGCCTGTGTCTCACCTACAAGGCAATATCGGACCCTGCCCTATTAGAGATACTTCATATCTATAAGTCTAACTCCTCACACATTACCCATTCAATAGGCCTAAATATAATATGCAACATCAACAAAACTTGCTGGAGAGACAGGTTTGTCTCCCAGAGATTGCCCCATCTCTGGAATAGACTTCCCATACATGTCAGACAGAGTACCTCACTGACCCTCTTCAAGCAAAGCCTTAATGAGTGAATGGGAACCCACAAATTTGTCCTGGGGGTCCACCTATGTCTCTCATTGACAGGGGTGACAGCTACTGACTGAGGTTTCTTTTTTGGGGATAATCTCTAGGCTAGGCTGGTAAGGGCCCTAAGGCCATTAGCCTAGTAACTTCCTATGATCCTATCTGAGCATACTGCATTTCAGTTTGGGTTAGAGATCAGGACACATAGGCAAAAGGTTGACCCTCTTGAAGAATGACTGCACCAAGACCAAATTTTGAAGCATCACAGGGAAAAGCAATTAGTTTGTGAACATCATAGTTTCTGAGAGTTGATGGAATGACAATTTTTTTGTTTCAGGATATCAAATGCTCTCTGGTGTTGTTCCAACCATGTCCAGGATGCATCTTTTCATGCCAGCTCTCTAAGCGGTGCTGCTAGTTGGCTCAAATCTGGAATGGACTTGTCTAGGTAATTATCCATCTCAAGAAAGCATTGAAAGGCTTGAACATTATCTGGAGCTGGCATCTCAAGAACAGCTCTTTGCATGGAAGGGTCTGGTCGTAAGCCAGAAATGGTAAACAAATGACCAACATAAGTAACTTTTCAAAACTTGAACTTGCACTTCTAAGGAATCAGCTTAAGATTCACTTGACGTGCTCTTTTCAGAACTTTCTTGAGGTTTCTGTCATGCTCAGCTTCACCATTACCCCTACTAGAATATCATCTACTATAGTAGCACAAGGATACCCAGAAAAAAATTTGCTCCATTGCATGTTGAAAGACTTCACTGGCAGAATTTATACCAAATGGCATTCTCAAAAATCTGTACCTGCCAAAAGGAGTACTGAACATAGTTAGCAATGAGGATTTCTTGTCAAATAAAATTTGCCACAATGAACTCTTTGCATCTAAGACAGAAAAAAACAGTGCCATTTGGCATCAGAGCTGCAGCTTCTTCAACTGTACACATTGGATGATGAGGTCTTTTCGGTGCTTTGTTTAAATCTCATGGATCAATACATATTCTGATATCATCTGAGCTTTTCTTATGAGCTACCACCATGGAGGATACCTATTCAGTTGGTTCTTCAACTGGACAAATTATATCGTGCTGCACCATTTTATCTAGCTCTGCTTTCACTCTGTGCTGCATAATGACTGGAACTTTCCTGGCTGGATTGACAATTGGACTGACATCTGGGTCTAACGTCATGGAGTACACAACTGGAAGGATGCCTAGTTTGTCTTCGAAAAGATCAGCATAGGTGGAGAAAATATACTGGGTGAAATTAGAGTAGTGGTCATTCAAACTAACATGATGGACTTCCATATTAAATGAAAGCAGTCCCATTTTCAAACTGTCTCTGAGCCCTAATAATGACTATACGTGCCTTTGACTACGTAAAATAACAAGTTATAGCTTCTCCCAGCAGAGTAACATGAAGGTACTACTTAGCCTTCAGTATGAATCTCTTCACCACCATAAGCAACAAGCCTCACACACTTTGCCAAATCAAGCTTCTCACCAGCACATACTGTAGCAAATGTTGCTGAAGACATAACATTGCACTTTGAACCTGTGTCATCTTTGAGCTCTATGTGTCTTACATTTATCTGAACAGTATAAAATACTTCATTCTTTGCACTTAAATCTACTGCATTGACTGTTTAATGTAGCACTGAAACACCATCAATAAAAAAGTAGGGTCAAGGCTTTCTACTTGATCAACTTGTCTCTTTGAATGTTCTTTTTAATAAAAGATTGTGCACATTTTTATTTACAAAACCTTTTGAAGTGATCCCACTTATTGCATTTGTGACATTGCCGACCAAAAGCTAAACATCTTTCCCTTTTAGGTCATGACTTCCTCCACAATTATGATAGTTGGCTATAAAACTGGGTGGGGACTCATTCTGTAAGTTTGCTGACTCACTCATGCTTCATTGAGACAGTGCATGCTGTAGAATTTGCTAGAAAGCTATGGGGTTTCCCAGTGAGTGTTGCAGGGATTACAGTTGCTGCCATGTGCTTGGACCTGTTTCTTTTAGCCATGTGCTGTATACTATCAACATGGGCTTTAGAAGTTACTGGAAGCATGCATCTCTCATTTTTAAGCATATTTGTGTGTTTTTCTGTGAGATCATATATCTGAGAAGTCTCAATGGCCTTATTCAAAGTTAAATTACTGTCACAAAGCAGAATCTTTCTCACAGCATCATCTTTAATACCAGACACAAGTCTGTCTGTCAACTCATCCCTTAAATCAGCAAATCTGCACATTTTAGCTTTGTTTCCCAAATCAGTTATATATGCTGCAAATTTTTAATCAGGCTTTTGATCCTTTATGCAGAATAAGTGCCTTTCCATTGTAACATTTGTTTTGGATTACACATTTCTCTAAATTTACATTTTAAGCACTAGCAGTCCTCCCATGACTCAGCCAGTACAACTATATGATGGCTTTCTCCCTCTCCTGCAAAGACAGCAGATGTATACACAAATGAACGCTCCCATTCTGTGGCTTCTGAGCCAACTAAATTAAGAAGAATAAATGCCTTTCTATGGTCATCTTTATCAGAAAAAGCAGCCTGTATAAAAATATTGTACTCTTGCTCAAACATTCTCCAGTTTTCTGCAATATTATTATCAAACACAAGTGGAGCTGGTCTAGGAAGTCCTTCAACCATGCCAACAAATTATGCCCAAAGGGTATATATCATATGAGATTGCACAAATTGCGAACTCTCAGAATATCGAGCGCCTAGGACCTCGAACTTCCTATTGTGGGGGGCTATATATTCCAACTCCAAGATCGCACTACAGTGAGGAAAGGGCAAATAGGATCATAGGTTCATAGGTAGGTACTAGGCTATCGGCCCAAGGACCTAAGTAAGCCAAGCCAACAAAGTTCCTGACTTACGCCACCCAAGAATGTTAATTTCCTGACTCGTGTAAATGCTTACAGAGTCGAGCAGAGCCGCAGAAGTAATCCCGGGGTGTATTTCCTATTTCCCATCCACTCATCAAGATTTTTCTTGAAGAGTGCTAATGACGAACTTTGCTTGACATAGATGGGCACCTTGTTCCAGAGTATAGGAAGTCTCTGGGACAGGAATCTATCCCTCCAGCATGGCTGTTTATTGTGTTGACAAGGTTTAGGTCCCTAGAGCATGTAGCTTGGAAGGATAGGGATTTCTTTAGTTGTAGCATGTCCAACAGCTCTGGGTTTAACATAGCTTTATATGTTAGCAGAGATCTCCTCATAGTAGGCGATATGCTACAGAGTAAAGCTGGAGTTTTTACAAAACCTTTTGAAGTGATCCCACTTATTGCATTTGTGACATTGCCGACCAAAAGCTAAACATCTTTCCCTTTTAGGTCATGACTTCCTCCACAATTATGATAGTTGGCTATAAAACTGGGTGGGGGCTCATTCTGTAAGTTTGCTGACTCACTCATGCTTCATTGAGACAGTGCATGCTGTAGAATTTGCTAGAAAGCTATGGGGTTTCCCAGTGAGTGTTGCAGGGATTACAGTTGCTGCCATGTGCTTGGACCTGTTTCTTTTAGCCATGTGCTGTATACTATCAACATGGGCTTTAGAAGTTACTGGAAGCATGCATCTCTCATTTTTAAGCATATTTGTGTGTTTTTCTGTGAGATCATATATCTGAGAAGTCTCAATGGCCTTATTCAAAGTTAAATTACTGTCACAAAGCAGAATCTTTCTCACAGCATCATCTTTAATACCAGACACAAGTCTGTCTGTCAACTCATCCCTTAAATCAGCAAATCTGCACATTTTAGCTTTGTTTCCCAAATCAGTTATATATGCTGCAAATTTTTAATCAGGCTTTTGATCCTTTATGCAGAATAAGTGCCTTTCCATTGTAACATTTGTTTTTGGATTACACATTTCTCTAAATTTACATTTTAAGCACTAGCAGTCCTCCCATGACTCAGCCAGTACAACTATATGATGGCTTTCTCCCTCTCCTGCAAAGACAGCAGATGTATACACAAATGAACGCTCCCATTCTGTGGCTTCTGAGCCAACTAAATTAAGAAGAATAAATGCCTTTCTATGGTCATCTTTATCAGAAAAAGCAGCCTGTATAAAAATATTGTACTCTTGCTCAAACATTCTCCAGTTTTCTGCAATATTATTATCAAACACAAGTGGAGCTGGTCTAGGAAGTCCTTCAACCATGCCAACAAATTATGCCCAAAGGGTATATATCATATGAGCGAATTGCACAAATTGCGAACTCTCAGAATATCGAACGTCTAGGACCTCGAACTTCCTATTGTGGGGGGCTATATATTCCAACTCCAAGATCGCACTACAGTGAGGAAAGGGCAAATAGGTTCATAGGGTCATAGGTAGGTACTAGGCTATCGGCCCAAGGACCTAAGTAAGCCAAGCCAACAAAGTTCCCTGACTTACGCCACCCAAGAATGTTAATTTCCTGACTCGTGTAAATGCTTACAGAGTCGAGCAGAGCCGCAGAAGTAATCCCGGGGTGTATTTCCTATTTCCCATCCACTCATCAAGATTTTTCTTGAAGAGTGCTAATGACGAACTTTGCTTGACATAGATGGGCACCTTGTTCCAGAGTATAGGAAGTCTCTGGGACAGGAATCTATCCCTCCAGCATGGCTGTTTATTGTGTTGACAAGGTTTAGGTCCCTAGAGCATGTAGCTTGGAAGGATAGGGATTTCTTTAGTTGTAGCATGTCCAACAGCTCTGGGTTTAACATAGCTTTATATGTTAGCAGAGATCTCCTCATAGTAGGCGATATGCTACAGAGTAAAGCTGGAGTTTTTTGAGATGGTCAGTGTAGGGCATCTGTTTGAGGCCAATAATCCTTTTTGTGAGGTGCTTCTGTGGCCTTTCCAGCTGCTGCAGATGTCTTGTGAGGTACATTACAAAAAGGTCATTGTACTCTATAATGGGTCTAGTGAGTGCTGAGTAGAGGGGAACAATGACCTCTTTTTCCTGGATGAGAACCCTTTTGTGATGAGGTGTGCCACATAGAAGGATTTCCTTTTTTTTTTTAAAACAAGTTTATTGTTTTTAACATACAAAATAAATATCATAACAATTTTATACAAGTAATTAAAATAGAAATGGTTATAACATTCAATAAAATAACCAAAGTATTTACAAAGACATCCACTACAATTAAATCAATTAATTAAACTAAAATACCATGCTATTGAAGTTAAGATTTGTTTAACAGATTTTGTAAAGTATCCCATATAATATAGTAAGATGTTTTTCTAGTAGTTCTTGATTTTATTGTCATCAATTCCATATGGCACACTACAGTCATAACATTTTTAAATTCATTAAACGAAGGAGATGTATCTGAAATCCAATTTCTGGTTATTATTTTTCTAGCCACTGCTAGAATAGACCATAACAAGGGAAGCTTAACCTTTTTAACACTTTGAGGTACAGGAGTGTTGAATAATATAAGAGATTTAGAAATAATGAAATTATCTGTAAAAGAGCCTGCAAAAATCATTGATTGACTTCCAATATTCTTTCAATTTTATACAGTCATAAAACATATGTGCCCAATCAGCATTAATTTCTACATTACATCTTTTACATAGATTGTCTTTATTATTTATTTTATTCATCGTCAAAGGTGTATAAAAGGATCTATGTAAAAATTTCCAAGTAAAAAGTCTCTAGATAATGGAAGAAGTAGTTTTATAGGCAGATTCCAATATATATTGTTTATCTTGTTGATTTGGTGATTCACCATTAATGGAAGTGAAATAATTCCAATAGGTATCTACACTGTAATAAGTTTCTTCTCTAATAATTTTATGCATGTATGAAAGCTTACCTTTATCAGAAACTTTATATTGTAAATTTAATATCAAGTAATCAATCAATGTTGGAATAGATTCTTTAACTGTTATAGACATTAAATCAATTTTATTAATAAGATGTTGTCTAAAGGTCTGAACTTCTAACCAGCAAGTTTCTCTCGGATCAAATTCTTGTTTTAAGAAGTCTAAATTTTTAACTTTATTATCAGATAGCAACTGATACCAGTACTTTAGATCATTTTCTGTGACTAAATGAGTTCTTTCAGAAGTGGATGACAAAAGCATACCTCGTGTATACATTATAGGGAATATAATAAAATTCCATTCCTTATACTTAGGATGCATGAATATAAAATTACGATAACTAATAATAATGTTTAATGGATAACTAACTATATATTTTGGTGTAATAGGTGAAGTACAAAATTCTTTTAGTAACCATAGCATGGAGTTATTTACAATCATATTTTTATGTGTTAAAGAGATTTTCATGAAGTGAATACTAATTAGTTCCCAGTAATCTTTCCATTTTGCAACATATGACTGATCTATTAACAAAGTAATAACTTTTATAATAGAAGATATAGTATATAAGTTAAAGTCTGGAAAAGAAATGCCTATTGAGACCAGCTATTAGTATGTTTCTTTAATGCAATCCTAGGTCTATTAGGTGCCCATAGGAAATTTAACATTAGTGTATTCAATTTCTTGATAATTATTTTTGTAGGTGGGAGTATTATTGATTGTATTAAGTATAATATCTTAAGAATATTATCATTTTAATAATTGTAAGTCTCTCTTCCATAGTAAAAACATATTATTCCAGGTATTGAAAAGATTTTGTATATTAAGAAGACAGGTATTATAATTATTATGTATAATAGATTTGATATCCTTAGTTAATATTATACCTATGTAAGTTATCTGACCTGAATTGGGTATATATTTACTAAAATCACTAATGAGAACATTTTTTCGTGTATATATAGGTAGTATTTTAGTTTTTTCTTCATTGAATATTAAACCAGAAATATTTTTAAAATTCATCATTTTATCAAATAGGGACTGCATAGAAGAATTAGATCCTGCTGATGTAATTAGAGCATCATCTGCAAAAAGTTGAATTTTAGATGTTGTATTTTCATCTATATCAAATCCTTCTATGTCAGTAGTGTTTCTGATCAGATTAGCCCAAGGCTCCATTATTAAAGTAAATAATAATGGAGAGAGTAGACACCCTTGTTTTGTACCTTTTAAAATGGGTATTTTTTGTGAGACATATGTTCCTATCTTAATGTAAGCCAATGCTCCTTTATATAAATGTTCAATTAGATTTACAAATGCATCTGAAAAGTTTGTGCACTTCAGTAAGATAAACAAGTAGTCCCAACTTACTGAATCAAATGCTGAACTTATGTCGAGACTAATAAGTGTTAAATCATTCTTTCTCCTATTTGCAAAATCAATTAATGTTAGAGTTCTCCTTATATTATCAAAAGTATTTCTATTTACAATGAAGCCTGTCTGATCTATATCTATAATGCCTGGGATGATTGTCTTCAATCTATCAGCAAAAATACTCATAAACATTTTATAATCAACATTAAGTAATGTAATGAAATGGGTCGATATGAAGTGCATCTAGTTGGATCTTTATTGGGTTTTAAAATTGGCGAAATAAATGTGTATTGCCAAGATGGGGGAGTTATTAACTCATTTTGGGCCAAAATAAAAACCTTATGTATTAATGAGTATGTACTTTTAGAAAGAATTGTATATATCTCTGGTATAATACCATCATTACCTGGTGCTTTGTTTGATTTAAGCTTGTTTATTTGTGTAACAACCTCTGTATATGAAATATTTTTATCCAATAGTTTAGTCTGTTGTTTATTAAGTTTTTAATTCATGTTTGTATTTATAAATTCCTTTATTTTATCTTTAGGTTCCATGTTAATGTTATTATGATTAATTTTGTGAAAGTGATTTCTAAATTCATCTAATATTTCTGGTAGACTAGAAACATTCTTCTTTTTCCTTAGAGAGAAAATTTCTTTGATATGATTTTGCTTATTCAACCTTTTTGTTTTATTTTTAAGTCTATGTAAGTATTTGGGACTTATTGAGTAAGACAAAAACTTGTATTTCTCTAAAGTTATTTTAACTTTATGAGTTAAAATTTCTTTGTATTTCTCATTTAGTTTGTTTATTTCTTCAATGACTTTTTTGTCCATAATATTTTCTTTATTATTATGCTTATAAGAGTCTAATTTACTTTGAATATCTAATAATTCCTTATCCCAAGATTTCCTTTTATTATTATACCATCTGATACTTTGTCCATATAGATATGATTTTAAAGCATCCCAAACATAAACAATGGAGACTTCAGGAGTATTATTTATGTCTAAGTATATAATCTTTATAGTCTTTTAGTTGAGTTAAGTATGCTGGTATCCTTTTGATCTGAACATTGTAAGTACTTTTTATCATGAACTCAAAGACAATTGAATTATGATCTGATATAGGACACAAAATGATTTTAGAGTTAATTAATTATGTTACCATCTGGTTAGAAATAAAGACTCTATCTATTTTTGAATAAGTTTTATATCTGTTAGAAAAAAAGGTGTATGGTAATGATTTTGAGTCTATCTGATTATTAATATCATTTAAATGATAAGAATTAACAAAATCCTTTAAATGTTTTGCATTAGATGTAATTTTCCTTTTTCCTATAGTAGTAGTATCTTTTTCATGTAGGATACAATTAAAGTCACCTGCTAAAATAATATCTCCTATAGAGAATGATGTGATCTTATTAAGATGGTATTTCACTGTATTAATACCAATTCCTGGTATCCAATATACATTGATTAATGTATATGTCTTTCCATTAGTTTGTATTGTAACCATACAAAACATTCCTTTATCATCTTCATAAGACTTAATAGTTTTAGGTATGGGCATACTTGTATTCCATAAAATAGCCACTCCTCTTTTTTTCTGAGTGTGCTCTGAACTAACTAATACTGTATATTTATTTGTGGCTAATTTATCAATATCCTTTTTCAGGAGATGTGTTTCTTGAAGGAATACTAAGTTGGCCTTATGTAAATTAATGTATCTCATTAAGCTTGCCCTTTTACATGGATTATTCAGTCCATTAATATTTAAAGAAATTCCTTTTAGAGAAGTCATTTGGCATTTTTAAAACATATAAAACTTATAATCAGAATAACAATTAACAAAATAAGTAATGTTATACCTCCTCCTTTAGGTGTACCTTTAAATATAGCTGTATTTATTGAAACTCTTATGGGATTTTGAATAAGCTTCGATTTTGTTTGTAGTGACAATGAGCTTACAAAATGTATTGTGGATGTCAGAACTATATACAAACAACAGTAAACAGAAGAAAATAATATAAGGATTAAACCTTGCACCCAGCCTGGAGTTAAAAACTCCAACTTTGAGTAGCACATACCACTCAAGTTAACCCCCTACCCTAAGCAGCAGTACCTCAGCTGCCACCTTATCAATTTAATACTAGTTATTAATAACTAAAGTTAACCTCTTTCAATTAGATTATCTAGTAAGACAAAGCTAAACATTTGATAAATCAGCATCATATAAACAAATAGGAACTTTTAAAAACAATTCATACTGCTATGTACATCTATTTAATATAATACATTTATAATCAAATAGCATTCAAATAAACTTGATATTAGGAGCCAAGAAGAGAGAGAGAGAGAGAAAAGAAGTGAGAGGGAGAGAGAAAGAGAGAGAGAGAAGAAAAAAAAAAAGGGGGGTCATGTCTACATATTAATTTATTCAAAGTTTGTAAAAATAAGTTCTTATGTTCATTTAAAGTCAATAACTTAGGCTATTATGGCTCAGACATTACATATATTAGAATATACCTATTTTCTGTCATAGAAATGCAGTTAACAGCTTCTAAAAGACTTTAAATTACTTGCATCATAGATTTTTTCTCATACTTATTATTGCCAGTTAAATAAAATATTTATGTTCATAAGTATGGTTACAAATCATACTGCATAGCTATGTAAATTCCCAGATATCCTTGAATTATTGTGAAGAAAGCCATCTGTATTTTATATATCTGAACTGCTGCTTTAAAATATGTCACATGACAACTTCTTCTAAGATAAAATCATAATGATATTTATTACATAAAAAAAACCTAACGTTCCGTCGGATTAGCACACTGGTACCATAAAAGACGAATAGCCAAGAAAAAAAAAAAATCCTTGTGTGTGCGGGTGGGTCTGGCCAGCAGTTCTCTCCTTCAGCAGAATCATTGAATGATTGATAGACGACGCTGCGTGTATAATATAATCAAACACATAGAGATTTATTGAATTGGACAAAATAAACAGATGAGCGCTTTCACTAATAGATAGCTTCTTCAGATCGTAATGCAAAGTAAAACAGTTCCATCCATTATATAGTGTTGCAATTAATTTCTTATTGGGGCAATCACATATAACTGAATAATTAATGATGAGTTTTTTTAAAAGAGCCAGTACATATTCAAATATTTCGTACGGAACTGCTGTATGTATAAATCAGTATCATACATTTCGAATGCAAGTCATTGGTTTATCAAATAGACTTTCAACTCTGCATAGGTTTAAAAAAATATATACATATTAAATATTTTTTTTACAATTAAAATTTGACATAAATATATAATCAAAAGCATCTAAAATATAAAATTAAATTTTAATTTAATAACAAATAATATAATATATATTTAATATATTATATAAATAAAATAAAATATAAAAACAGTATTGTCACAATAAATCTATTTAATCAGCCCATGAGCCAAAGCTGTCCAAAGCTAAATAAATAAATAAATAATAAATATATATATAACTGCTTGGTTTTGTTGGAGCTGTATAAATATATATATATATTAGATAAAATAAAATAAAATAAATATAAATGTGTAGCTAGTATATAAAATATGTGACTTAGAGAATCTAAATAAAAACATATTTATATATATATGTATAAATAATAAATTAGCTTAATAAAAACTTACAAGCTCATGTGTATGACATGGCACTATGTATTGTTGTATATACTAGATCTCTGACTACACATAATTCTACATTTAAAAGTACATGTGCATATATATATGTGTATTACCACTTGGAAATATGTATGTATGATAAAAACAAAAAATACATTTCATGATGAGTATATGTATATGTGTATATGAATATGGATGAGTAGGTGAGCATAAATATAAATACAAATATTAACATGGAATGTAAATTTAAATATAAATGTAGATATAAATATAAATAGTATGTGTAGAAAATGTAGATATAAATATGTATATAAATATGAGTATGAAGGTGTATGTATATATGTGTACTCATATACATAGGTATATATGTAGATATACATACAAGAATGGTATAATATATGAGTAAATATAATATGTAAATATATAAATTGGTGTGAGACTGTATAAAAAATATATATATAAAAATATATTTAGATATATAAATATATATATAAATATATGAATATAAAACATACATATGAGATATAAAAAATGTAAATATATGTATAAATGGGTACATAAAATGTAATATAAGTGTATATATATATATATATATATGTGTGTGTGTTGGAAAAATATATATTACATGTGTGAGATATGAGCATATATATACATATTTTGCAGTTTCAATCAGATTATTTAATATGTCTGGTTTTGCCCTTAACAATATTAATTCTGTATAGCATTTGATATTTCCTCCTCTTGGGTTAGGTGTTATAACATATAATCTTTTTCTAATAATGATATAATAGGCATCTGTTAGTCTTGCCTACATAATTCATATATTCCAAAATCATGCAATAAATCTCACAATTTAATTAATGTTAGAACTACAGATGAGAAAACAGTTTCAGATTCATCCATTAATGATAGCAAAAATTTTAATTTTAAGAATCTCAGTGATTTCATACCAAATAATCACCCTTTGGTTGAAACTTATTTCAAACTAACAGAGGAAGAACTCCATAAGTATTACATCAATGAAAACAATAACCCTAGGAAGAAAAGGAAATTTTATAATTTGTCTTATAATGAGAGAGCCAGTTTAAATAAATTAAGGAATGATCATAATATTATCATTAGACCTGCAGATAAAGGATCAGGAATTGTGGTACTAGATATGAAGCATTATACAGATAAAATGAATGCAATGTTGCAAGATAGATTTTATGTGAAGGAAAATATGATGTCGATTAATAATATGTGCATTTATGTTCATGATGTATTAACAGACATTTTTAAAAGTGGTCTAATTGATAAAAATTTATACGAATATTTATACATACACACTCCAACCATCCCCATTATACAAGGCCTACCAAAAATTCACAAAAGTTATAATGACCCACCAATGAGGCCTATAGTCTTTCTGTCTTTATTGAGAAACACCTAAGATGTATTTTAAACAACAATCAGTATGTTCTACGTGATTCAAAGCACTTTCTAACAGACTTATATGATAGATACAGACAAATTAATACTGGTCGTGGATGTACAATATGAGCTTGGTTTAAACTATATTGCATGCTATTTGAAAAAGCATAGTGACTATTCGGATGTCTTTATTGACTTGATTAAACATTTATAGACAATGTGAAATTTCAAAACTATCTCTTCAAGTCTAATGTGATATTTTATAGACGTTTTGTGGACGATTTATTTATTTTATGGAATGGAAACATGAATGAATTGCATGATTTTAAATCAGCCATTAACCATCTAACTGAATGTCTTAAATTCACACTACAATATGATACGAAGAGAATTGAGTTTTTAGATTTATTTATTGAAAAGTTATCATCTGGACTGATTAATACAGGGATTTTTAGGAAAAACTGTCATCGAAACATGCTATTATTCAGAACTAGCATGCGAAAGGGATGTCAAGAATGAATTCCAATGAGGCAGGTCTTAAGAACGATTTAAATGAATTAAGAAATCAATTACTATTAAGGGGATATAAAGAAGATGAGGTTGAGAAACACCTATTAATCACATCTGAAGTAAGGAATGCAAGAGGGGCACCATATTTTGGACCAATGAATGAAAGTGTTGAAAATAATTATACTAATCTTACAAATGTTAAATTTTCCACCTTCTTCACAAGAGACAATAATGATATTAAATCTATCATTAGTAAATATTGGGATATTCTAACAATAGATGACGATATAAAAAGATTAGTTGGTGAAAAGCCGATGTTTTTTTATGTCAGAAGAATAGTACCATGACTGGCCCGACTAAACCTTGTGGCCATTGTAATTTTTGTACATTGATTAGTACCGATTCAGTCTTTATACATCCAGATTCCAACCAAGAGGTCACCACCAATGTTAATGCCAACTGTATGACATGTCATTTAGTTTATCTAGCAGTCTGCTCAATATGTTCATCTTTTTATGTAGGCAAGACTAACAGATGCCTATGAGATAGGATCAGAGAACACTGTTATAGCATTAGGAAACAGAAGACAGAGGCATGGTTTGAATGAGAGGGCTACATATTAAATAATCTGATTGAAATTGCTCTCACACATGTAATATATATTTACACACATATATATATATATATATATATATATATATATATATATATATATACTATATTACATTTTCCCATTTATACATATATTTACATTTCTCATATGTATTTTATATTCATATATATATATATATTTATATATATATATATATATATTTTATATGTATTTAATTCATATATATTATTTTTATACAGTCTCACCAATTTTATATATTTACATCTATATTTTATGATTATACCATTCTTGTATGTATATCTACATATATGTATATGATCATATTATATACATATTTATATCTACATTTTCTACACATACATGTTAATATTTTCCAAGTGGTAATACACATATAACATGTACTTTTAAATGTATTTATACATATATAAATATGTTTTTATTTAGATTCTCTAAGTCACATATTTTATATACTAGCTACACATTTATATTTATTTTATTTTATTTTATCTAATATATATAGTTTATACAGCCTCCAACCAAAGGCAGTTATACATATTACTTATTTATTTATTTATTTATCTGAACTACAGCTTTGGATTGCGGGCTAGATTAAATAGATTTATTGTGACAATACTGTTTTTTTATATTGGAAGCAACTTTTATGAATATATTAACAAATATATCATTTATTGTTGTAGTAATTTAATTTGAGATTATATTTTTAGATGCTTTTGATTTATATATTATGTCAAATTTTAATTAATGTAAAAATATTTATGAAATATGTAGATTTTAAACCTATGCAGAGTTGAAAGTCTATTTGATAAACCAATGACTTGCATTCGAAATGTATGATACTGATTTATACATACAGCAGTTCCGTACGAAATATTTGAATATGTACTGGCTCTTTTAAAAAGTTAAACTCATCATTAATTATTCAATTATATGTGATTGCCCCAATAAGAAATTAATTGCAACACTATATAATGGATGGAACTGTTTTACTTTGCATTACGATCTGATCTGAAAGCTATCTATTAGTGAAAGCGCTCATCTGTTTATTTTGTCCGTTGAATTCCAATAAATCTCTATGTGTTTGGATTATACATCAGCGTTCTATCGTTCATTCAATGATTCTGCCTGAAGGAGAACTGTACTGGCTTTGAGACCCACTTCGCACACAAGGAACCATTTCTTTTTCTTCATAATGATATTTATACTTGTCAGTTAGATAAGTCAAATGAATGGTAGTATTGTATATGTTTAAATCATAAGTACTTACATACATTAATATGTTGCAGTCAAGTAAACTTTCAAAAACATATGTATATATGTTTTACTTTCTATGCCTTCTAAAATATCACATTTGCTTACTATGGGATACTGAATCATTTAGAATCATTATAACTTTCATATTTTATAAATTATAACATGAATAAGTAAGTGGTTATAAAAGATAACTCACATTTAAATGTTATAGAGTTCATTTTCCATCGCAGAGTCGCATTTGCAGCAGTTCTACTTCCTGGTAGAGTGTTCTTCTTGAATCTGCGATGTGTCAGTGTGAATTCAGGGGTCAAAGTTCAAATTGACTGCATTCAGCTTCTCTGCGTGAATTCTGAGTGTTGAAGCTTTTAAAACAACTCGAGGACACTATTCACGAGGTAACTCACATCCCAAATTGTCTCCCTTAAAATTCTGGTGGGAATTTTGATAAATGCAAGTGACTGACATTCATTTAGCAATATAAATGAAACTAAACAGAGTAAAACCTTTGCAAAGTATTTTACAAGTTATTACAGTCTCTATGACAGTGAAACTTAGCCCACAGTTATTAATATGTAATACAACTAATTTTTTATGCCCCAATTCAATTTTTTATACAAATCTTATTATATACATATATCAGTATTATCAAAAGCATGTAAATGTACTTATATGAAAGAAAAAGAGAGAGAGAGAAAAGAAAAAAAAGAAAGTAGAAAATAAAGAGAGTAAGAGAAGAAAGAGATAAGATAAAAAAGGAAGCTATAAAAGGTATCTACAGTGGAATATTACTTGCTGTTTATATTAATAAGATAGATATGAAACATATTATTTACTATTTAGTTCTAATTATTAGTAATTAAATCATGACAGATTATTTGTAAACAAGTATAAGCAATAGAATCATGGCAAAATAATTAGCAACAATATTTAAACAGCATATATACTTTTTTTTTTTAAAAGGAATTAATAAGTTATTATTCCATTTATCATATTTTCATCACACTTCACTCCCTGCCCTCCCCCACCCCTTACTGAATGCATAATCTAAAAAGAATGTCATTATTTAAAACAAAAAAGAAAAAAAATGTATCAAATTACTAACCTTGGGTCTCTTTATCACAAAGAGAAGCAAGTTGATTGATAGCTTGTTATTTGTTCCTCATATATTTTGACTATTTATGAAACAAAAACAGTTCTTTGTACACAGAAAATAACTTTGATTAAATCTTTTTCAGAATATTTGTGGCTTTCTGGAAATGTAGTAACTGTATTTAAAAAGATTAATAGTGAAGAAAAAGAGAGAAAAAGAAAAACATAGAACAAGTCATTTGTTTTTAGTCTTTTTTTCTTCTCTGAAGTCTTCCATGAAGCTTCTGTTGCCAACCTCTTTAATGAAGGACTAGCCCATTCCATTTCCTCTATTTTATCCAAAATCTTATTTTTTTTGATATACAGCAATGCAGAGTCTAAGTCTTCAAAAATTCTAGGGCCATCAGGAAGAAAGATTTTTAGTTTGGCAGGAAACAGAAGGTAGGTTTTAAACTGTGCTTTCTTAAGCTCTCTTATTAATGGCAGAAAAACTTTTCTTTTAGTTATTACCAAGGAAGAATAGTCATTGTCAAAATGCACAGTTGCCTCATTAATTTTAACAGGTGCTTTAGCCCAAGCAGATTTAAGTACCATCTCTTTATCAAAAGATGATAGAAATCTAACTATAACTGATCTAATAGAAGGATTTCCTGACTACTGTGGCGATGTGATTATCAAAAGAGAGGCTACTGTCCGCCTGGGTCCCAAGGGCTCTTATCACACATTCAGCGTTAAGTAGACTGCTGTTTATGTGATAGTTTATGGGTACAGAGTTTTTACCAAAGGGGATGACAATGCACTTTTTAGCATTGAGCTAAAGGCCATGCCTCTGACACCAGGCATCTGTCTCAGTGAGGCCCTTCTGTAGGATTTTCTCATCATTTGGGGACTCGACTATGGCTCCTAGTTTGCAGTCATCTGCAAACCTTGTTAGCCAGAGGCCTTCTGTGTTAGCCTGTACTTCAGAGAAGTAGATACCAAACAGGAGAGGTCCCAGGACTGAACGTTGTGTTACTCCACTTGTCAATGATTTGAAGTCAGATTTGGAGTCTGGAAATTTTACAGTGAGGGTTCTGTCAGTGAGCCAGTTGGCAACCCATCTTGTGATATAGGGATTTATACCTAGTTTAGTGAGTTTAGCTATAATTCTAGAATGGGGGATGGTGTCGAAAGCCTTGGCAAGGTCAAGATAGTCCGTGTGAACCACCTTACCCTCATCTGTGGTTTTGATGACTGCCTCAAAAAAGTCTATCAGGTTCAGAATGCATGATCTGCCTTTCACAAACCCGAACTGGGTGGGGTCCAGAGTTTGAAGGTTACCAATGTCTTTGTTTATGAGTTCCATGATGATACATTCCATGGCCTTGCAGACCAGGCTCATCAGGCTAAATGGGCGATAGTTCACAGGATCAGTGGTGGCTCCCTCTTTGTGGGGTGGGATAACTGTTGCTGTGTGCCATTCAGTGGGCACAAAGCTTGACGTGAGACTATGATTGAACATGTTGCTTAGGTGAGGGGCCAGTTCATTCTGAAGTTTGTGTAAAATGCAGCCTGGGATGTTGTCCGGACCCATGGATGCTGTGTTTCTGGTTTTAGGGAGTGCAGCTTTTAACTGCATAGATGTGATTACACAGACTCTGCATTCTTCCTGTAGAGACATGGGCCATTTAGGGGGTGAGAAGGGGGTAAAGTTAGCACTGAACCTATCTGCCAGGGATGTTGGCAATATCAGTTAGTTCTGTAATTTTTGTGCCATTGTGCTGTAACTCAGAGCAGATCTGGGTGTTGCCATTGAGATTCTTGACATAGCTATAGAATGCTTTGTGGTTGCCCTTAGAATCAGTGGCATTTTGTTTTTGTAGCTAGCTTTGGAGGATCTTATAAGGGATCTCAGCTTTTTACTGAGGCTGACCAGGGAGCTCCTCCACTCATGGGATTTTACTCTCCTTTGCAACACTTTATTTCTTCTGTTGTAGAATTTGTTTATGGCAGGGGACCAGGAGATTGGCTTCCTTTTCTTGGAGGATAGCATCTTGGTTCGGTTTGGGATAACACGATCCATGCACTCGTGTAAATGCTTACAGGGTGTATTTGTGTAGGATTCATCAGTCGTAACTCTATTGTCCATTTGCATGGGTGTCATGAAGTTCGCCACTTCTGTCTTAAGAAGCAAGAAGTTGGATTTTGAGCAATTGTTTACAGTGGTTTCCTTAATGGTGGGTGGGGGCGGGATGCAGATATCTAGGGTTATTAGCTTATGGTTGGATCTGACCAACGAGGAGTTAACTTCAAGTGTGGAGCACCAGTCACTCATGCTGGTAATGACTAGGTCTAGGATATTGTTGCCCCTGGTGGAGGTGTGGATAAGTTGATCCAGGGCATTGGAATTTATGAATTCCAGAAAGCGTTGAGCAAAGGACTTAGTACATGAGTAGTTTTCCCAGCTAATGGTGGGTAGCTGAAATCACCCTTTATTAAGGTGCTTGGTTGAACCCTAATATTTTCCAGTACATCAAGAAAAGAGGAGTGGGAATCCTGGGGCATAGTGGGGGATCTGTAGCAAGCTACAATTTGGATTACAGTTTTGCCCAGAGTTAGTTGCACTTGGATAACCTTGGATGCATTATGCTGCGCTACTAGCCTGGAGGTGTGGATATCCTTAATGAATATGGACACACGTCCACCTTTGGTGTTCTAGTCCAAGTTAGATGGCCAAAAAGTGTGGTATGAGTTATAGCCTGGTAATGCAGGGGTGCTCTCTAGAGCCTTGAACCAAGTCTCAGTTTTTGCTTGCCTGTTCCTGTTATGGTGGTGAATTTATCATTTGAGCCTTGCCTAAAAAAGGCACTATAGGGGCGGCAAGACCCTTAGCCAGTATCCTGAATCTCAGGGGCAACAGGTGCAGGCCATCTCTGGCAAAGCATCGTTGTCTGTCGACCATGTCATCCCAGACAGACAGATACTGGATCCCCTTAGAATGACACTAGAAGCTTAGCCAATTGTTGAAGTCAACCATTTGTCCTTGTACTGCGGTATCATTCAGGCCAATGGCAGGATGCTACTGAGGGCTAACATCATAACTGCCTGGGCTACAAGAATGGACAGCTCTTCCAGGTCTGTTTTCATGTAGTCCAGGGAGGCACATCTCAGGTCGTTTGCACCAACATGGACATTGACAGAGTCATATTTGTACTTGTTGTGGAGTGAGATGAGTGCGTGGGTTATGAGGCAGATTCTGGCACCCGACAGGCAGCTGACAGTAACCTTCTCCTTGTTTAGCCTGGTAAGTGGGACATCAGTGTGTCTGACTATAGAGTCACCTATGACTAGTGTGTTGGGTACATTGTTTTGCCTTAATGGCTGTGGTTTATTGGCACACTGAGTCTGTGGGCTATGTGTAATTTGTTGTGTTGGGGGGGAAGAGGTTGCTAGCGTTTCTGATTTGGAGGTGTCTGTTACTTGAGAAGATTATTAGTGAGAGCCTCTGCAAATGTTTTTGTGTTTCTAGGTGGTGTAGGTTTAGTGGGACTTTGTGATGAGTGTGGTGTGGTGCAAGTGTTTACCTTCTCCTGTTGACTGTCAAGTTCAGTCTTGGTTGGAGAGAGCTTTACCTCCAGTTTGGCTAGATAAGTGCATCTCTCACAGGTCATGGTGTTGGGTGTTAGGAGGAGAGGGTTGTCTGTGTACATGAGGTAACTACTACATTTCCTCAAGATGCCCAGAGTCGTCAGATAGACAGGAAAAAACACTGGGAGCTGACCCTTGGACATGCTTGAATAAAAAACTACTTTCCGCTAGACAAGTGAGGAAAGTGAGTATAAGAGCTGTTTTTCTCTAAGCAAGTGCAGAAACTAAGTACAAAAACTGTTTTCCTCTAGGTAAAAAGGAAGGTTGAGTGATTTAGTAATTTGTAGCTTTTTTAGTTCTAACAAGTTCTGAACAAGTGCTGAGCATGAATAAGCAAATTCAAGTGCTAAAACTAACAATCTGTACCTGGATCTTGTGGCTACCTAGTGCTTACCACTACCACTGATAAGCTAGAATGCTTCCCTCCAACACAGAAAGGCTTGGGGGGCTCAGAAGCTTACAAACAGTCCTGGATACAGCAAATCTGTATCTGGATTAGACTAGTTACAGGAAAGGTGGGAAACAAGTGCAAACATGGGCTTTTAAACCAGAAAGTTGAAAGATATGGAAAAACTGCCCAAATGGCCAATAAACTTCAATTTTGGGGGCAGAAACCACTCTTGTGGTAGATAGGCTACCTAGTGCTTACCACTCCCACTTATAAGCTAGAAGGCTTCCCTCCAACACAGTAAGGCTTGGGGGGCTCAGAAGCTTACAAGCAGTCCTTGATACAGCAAATCTGTACTTGGATCTGTATCCAATTATTGACTGTACTGCAATCTCAGAAAAGCACTTCAAGGTCCGGTACATTCAATATTATTTTTCAAAAAACAAACAAACAAAATGACTTAAAGAAACAAACAGGCAAAGGGTATTCACCAGACTAGAACTAATTAAACTTATTGTAAGTGCTTTCGAATGTAAAAATTCACAAACTTCCTCAGACAAACACAGTTGTTAACTGACTTAGTTTAAATAACCCTCCACATCAATGACATCATATCATGTAAAACATTTAAAAAGATATTGTCCATTAAATCACAATGTAATGACAAGAACATATTTAATTCTACATAAAGTTAATTTCACCTTTAACAAAACTTAATTAATTAACATATAAAAGCATATGAACATATACAAGTATATTAAAACATATTACAATATTAAAACTAGTACACAATTGGTCATTTAACGTCTATTTAAGGCCTTAAGTTTCAAAATACATTTAATGGAACTGTATTCATTTAAACCGGGATAGGTGTAAGCGTTAGTCAATACTTGCCACCATAATTCTCTAAGTTCTAACTTCACAGATACTGGCTCACCTCTAATATTAGCATGTATTTGTTCAATATTATGAGCATTCGCAATTTGTGCGATTCACTCATATGATATCGACCCATGCCCAAACACACTGAGAAGTATGATCTTTGTAATTATATATGAACAAGCTACTAGTTGTGCCTGTGGTAACATTCAAATGCACAATAAACACTTCAAACACTGTACTTTGCGAAATATGTTTTGAAATGGCTGTCTTCTTCTTCTTTCAGCTGCTCTCGTTAGGGGTCGCCACATCGGATCATCTGTTTACAGTTCTTCCTGTCCTCTGCATCTTGCTGTGTCACACCAACCACCTGCATGTCCTCTCTCACCACATCCATAAACCTTATCTTAGGCCTCCCTCTTTTCCTGTTACCTGGCAGCTTCATCCTTAGCATCTCTTTCCCAATATACGCTGCAACCCTCCTCAACACATGTTCAAACCAATGTAATCTTGCCTCTCTGGCTTTGTCTCCAAACCTTGCAACCTGGATTGACCCTCTAATATGCTTATTCCTAATCCTGTCCACCCTTGTCACACCCAGTGCAAATCTTAACATCTTTAACTCTGCCACATCCAGCTCTGACTCCTGCCTTTTTTTCAATGCCACTATCTCCAACCCATATAACATAGCTGGTCTCACTACCCTCTTGCAGACCTTTCCTTTCACTCTTACTGGTACTTGTCTGTCACAAATCACTCCTGACACACTTCTCCACCCACTCCATCCTGCCTGTACTCACTTCTTCACCTCTCTTCCACACTCACCATTACTCTCAAATGTTGATCCCAAGTATTTAAACTCATCCACCTTTGCCATCTCTACTCCCTGCATCCTCACCATTCCTCTATCGTCCCTCTCATTCACACACATATAGTCTGTCTTAGTCCTGCTGACCTTCAGTCCTCTTCTCTCTAGATCATATCTCCACCTCTCCAGGGTCTCCTCAACCTTTTCCCTACTCTCACTACAGATCACAATGTCATCTGCAAACATCATAGTCCATGGGGACTCCTGTCTGATCTCGTCTGTCAACCTGTCCATCACCATTGCAAATAAGAAAGGGCTCAGAGCTGATCCTTGATGTAATTCCACCTCCACCATAAACACATCTGTCACTCCCACCGCAGACCTCACCGCTGTCACACTACCCTTGTGCATATCCTGTGCCACTCTTACATACTTCTCTGACACTCCTGACATCCTTATACAAATAGCACAACTCCTCTCTAGGCACCCTGTCATATGCTTTCTCTAAGTTTACAAAAACACAATGCAACTCCTACTGACCTTCTCTGTACTTCTCCATCAACACTCTCAGAGCAAGCATCACATCTGTAGTGCTCTTTCCTGGCATGAAACCATACTGCTCATCACTAATCATCACGTCCCTTATTAACCTAGCTTCCACTACTCTGTCCCATACCTTCATGCTGTGACTGATCAATTTAATCCCTCTGTAATTACTACAGCTCTGCACATCCTCCCTTATTCTTAAATAATTGGTACCAAAACACTTTTTCTCCATTCCTCGGGCATCCTCTCACTTTCCAAGATGTCATTAAACAATCTAGTTAAAAACTCCACTGCCATTTCACCTAAACACCTCCATGCTTCCACAGGTATGTCATCTGGACCAACAGCCTTTCCATTCTTCATCCTCTTCATAACTATCCTAACGTCCTCCTTGCTAATCCACTGCACTTCATGATTCACTATCCCTACATCATTCAACCTTCTCTCCCTCTCATTCTCTTCATTCATCAGCCCCTCAAAGTACTCTTTCCATCTGCTCAACACACTATCCTCTTTTGTGAGTATGTTTCCCTCATTATCCTTTATCACCCTTACCTGCTGCACATCTTTACTAGCTCGGTCCCTCTGTCTAGCCAATTGGTACAGGTCCTTTTCTCCCTCCTTAGTGTCCAGCCTTTCATACAACTCTTCATACACCTTATCCTTAGCCTTCACCACCTCTCTCTTTGCCATGCACCTCATCTCCTTATACTCCTGTCTACTTTTTTATCTCTCTGACAATCCCACTTCTTCGCCAACCTCTTTCTCTGTATATTCTCCTGTACTTCCTCATTCCACCACCATGTCTCCTTGTCCTCCTTCCTCTGTCCAGATGTCACACCAAGCACCTTTCTAGCCATCTCCCTTACTCGCTCTGCTATTCGGTAACTCTTCACTGCCACCCAGTGCCTGTCTTAACTCTTCCCTGAACTCCACCTCACAATTACCCTTTTTTAATTTCCACCATTTGATCCTTGGTGCTGCCCTCACACTCCTCCTCCTCTTCTTGATCACTAATGTCATCCTACAAACCACCACCCTATACTGCCTAACTACACTTTCCCTTGCCACCACTTTACAGTCTCCAATCTTCTTCAGACTGGCCCTTCTACATAAGATATAATCCACCTGTGTGCATCTTCCTCCACTCTTGTATGTCACCCCATGCTCCTCCCTCTTGTTAAAATATGTATTCACCACAGCCATGCCCATCCTTTTCGCTAATCCACTACCATCTTACCTTCTGCATTCCTTTGCTTAACACCATATCTACCCATCACTTCTTCATCCCCTCTGTTCCCTTTACCAACATGCCCATTGAAATCTGCTCCAATCACCACTCTCTCACCCTTGGGTACAGTCATCACCACTTTATCCAACTCACTCCAAAATTTTTCTTTCTCATCCATCGCACACCCAACTTGTGGAGCATATGCACTAACAACATTCATCATTACACCATCAATTTCCAGCTTCATAAACATCACTCTATCCAACACTCTTTTCCCCTCCAAAACACTCTTAGCATACTGTTCCTTCAGGATAACCCCTACGTAATTTCTCCTCCCATCCACACCATGATAAAACAATTTGAACCTGCCTTCGATACACCTAGCCTTGTTCCCCTTCCATCTGGTCTTTTGCACACACAATAAACATACCTTCCTTCTGTCCATCATATCAGCTAGCTCTCTCCCTATACCAGTCATACTGCCAACATTCAAAGTTCCGACCCTCACTACCACAGTCCTAGCCTTTATCTGCCTTCGGGCATGCCTTCCCCCTCTTCTCCTCCTTCGGCCAGCAGTAGCACAATTTCCGCCAACACCCTGTTGGCCAACAGTAGTGGTGGAGGTCATTGTTAACCCAGGCCTCGACCGATCTGATATGTATATCTGTAGTGTTGTCCACATGTATGATTTGGCAAAATTTTACGCCAGATGCCCTTCCTAAAGCAACCCTCCTCATTTATCCGGGCTTGGGACCGGCACAAATAAATGCACTGGCTTGTGCATCCCCAGTGGCTGGGTTATGTTTTGAAATGGCTGTATTTTGCAAAATAACTGTTCAGTAATACTGCACAAACATGCAAACACTTCATACACTTTAGACAACTTGAATATCTTTGAATAATATGAAAAAGTAGTGCTTAGTGAAAAAAATGAGGTTGTTTCCCTTATTTTATTCATTTTTTGCAATTTAGATTTTATTTCAAACATTTTCTGTAGTTATTTCGAATATTTCTGTTAATATATCATAATATCAAATATCTGTTATTTAGAAATTCATTTAGACCATTCTGAATGCTTCATTTCATGTTTTGTGAATAAGAAATAGTTTGAGCAAGTTTTAATATTTGAAATTCTTTCCTGACCTGTTTTGCGAGTTATACGTGCAGTAGAGATGATTCACTCCTTTATATTCTTCTAATCTTACCTGAGTGCCTCTCGATCTTAAAGCTGAGGAATCTGGATCCAATTCTGCCACCATGTTGCTTGTCCCTGTTTAGTATAGATGATGAATAGGCAGGATAGTTTGTTTATATTCTTTATTACATAGAAACACATCATATGGATAGCAGCATTACAAAATATAAATGAAGTGATTAACAGACAGACTACGCAGACATACATGCTTACATCTCAACAGCCTACTACAAAATGGCAGTCAGGCTCGCACACTTGTGCAAGCCCCTAGAAAGCTTCTTAAACCTGTACACACAGATTGATCTACAATACCTAATGAACCTGCTGTTAATGGAAGCTATCAATGAGCAGGCAGATTACAAGGCTATTCTTTAGAGTTATGTTATGCTTACTGAAACTGATTTTATTACATTTACTATATTTCTTCCTTTTTTTTTTTTTTTTTTAAGAACCTTCTGAAAGTTTATGGCTACGTTTTTAGAAGATTGCTAGCTGGGGTTATCATTAACTCATCTGCAGACACTAACATTCTTCAAGAAGGCCTGTCTTTGACTAACCAATGGTGCCAAAGCCATTGTCTTAAACTCAGTGCTAAGAAATGCATAATTGTACTTTTTGGGAAGTCAACCATTCCAGCTAATTACCATGTTGATAATATGCCCCTATGAATCAACACAGTTCTTAGGAATCTGGGTACGCACATAGAGAGTAGCCTTACCTTTGACCACCACATGGCCACAGTGGAGTGGAAATCCTTTTATGTTGTGCAGCTTATAAGTAAGGGCATGGCATCTAGGTCCAGAGTGGTCATTATCTCACTGTATTCTGCTCTTATCAGACTAATCATAGAGTACAATGCTCTCTTCAGTATGTACCTGACCAGGCATATGCAGCAACTAGAGGGACCTGAGAGGTTCCTTACAAAAATATTACAAGGCATGAAAACCCTTCCCTATACAGATTGCCTTAAAGCCCTTTCCCTCTTCTCAGTCTGCTATAGATTGCTGAGGGGTGATCTATGCCTGGCTTACAAGGCATCCCCAAACCCCACACTTATGAAACTCCTACATATTCATAAGTTGAAGAGTACCAGATATACAAGGCCTAGAAACCTGAATTTTGTCTGTGACTTAAACAAAACATGCTGGAGAGACAGATATGTGTCCCAGAGACTGCACCCTCCTATGAAACAGGCTTCCCATCCATGTGAAGCTGAGTTCATATGTTACCCAATTTAGCATAGACCAGTGGATTGGGAATAAGAAATTTACACTAGGCCTGGCACCCGTATCTGTTATGGACAGAGGTTGCTTATCAATACCTGACCCTCAATGTCCTATTGGGATACAGGACATCATTATTCTTTTGGGAAAACTTGGCTAGGCTTACAAGGGCCCCCTGGGTCATTATTTCAGAACTTTGACTGCATGATGGTGCTCTGGGTGCTCTGCTGCTGTGAGTGTTCCAGAATGTTAAGACCCCCTGACTGGAAGCGCATCCCAACTCTACCTCACTAATGACAAAAAATTGACTATGTGATATAAAATGCCAGCTCAATTCACAGCATCACTTCACCAACATTAGAAACCATAACCTTCTTTCCCCAGGTGAATAATTAGTGTGACATAAGGGGAAAGGAAATCCTTTAGAAACAAAACTATGAAAGGCATATCTGATGCTTCACCCCAACCCGACAACAAACCCCATATAACTATGACATGACTACACACACACACACACACACACACACACACACACACACACACACACACACACACACACACACACACACACACACACACACACACACACACACACAAACAAGGGAAGCACACCATGGGCAGTTTTAAGAATGCCAGTTCACCAACCATATATCTTTAGGTGGGGGAAGAAACTGCAGCTCTCAGAGAAAAGTCAGACAGACACCGGGAGGGCATGCAAACCTCACACCTTAAACACAGACACAGTGCCATACACAATGTGGCAGTGAATGTAGTTTCTATACACAGAGATCTGTAACCATGCTTTAATGAACATTAGACTAAGGTGGGGGTACTGCTCTTAATGCAAAATTCCTGTCATAGTGGAGAGCCAGTGGCATTATACTTTAATGTTTTACAACAATTCATTCCAAACTTACTGACCATAACTGCTATAAAATTAAACTTTTAGAGAACTGCATCTCACTATTGAAAGCTAGTTCTTAGTTTGCGATACAGGACAGCAGCTTCTTTTCATGCCAGAAAATATAAACCACACAATAGCAATCAGGTACATTAGAATGTGTGCACTACATCATTTGAAACCAGTATATATATTTCTAGATACAGTAATATTGTTGGAGTGGGTTATACATTCTGTGTCTATTAACCATCTTTTATTTTGTTCTAAGGAACAATACCCATACCCAGAAATGTAAAATGACTAGAAGAAGCAAACTGCATGTTGGCAAGTTAACACCCTGCATACCTGTCTGAGGTGTCAGTTCTGTTTGTGGAGCAGTTTCTTCTGTTTTAATGACATGTTTAAAAATAGCTGTCTCCATTCACGGCTGATTCATGTAAAAGTTCAAATTACCCAGACAATTGTGTAAGAATGCATTCCTGTCTGCCTCACTGTCCATTTGATGCAGTCATATTTCCTGTTTGTGCATGTCTACATCTGGTTATTATAGCAGACAGACTGCATAGAGTTATCACATCTGGCTAAACAAATAACTCATCATAGCTCATGTTCATCACACTCATGTTCTACCTTTGAAAGAGTGTTGACACAGAAAACAAGTAAAACAGGTTTATACGAGCAACATTGCTGATTATTCTGTGCATTGCTTAAGTCTGACTGATTGAGGTATAGCTTCAAGTAAGACTCAAAGGTATATATCAACTTCACTTATTTTTAAATCAAACGTGGAATATATCCCACATATACAATCTGGTACCAGAAAAATATTGCTTGGTTGTGTTACATATATCTATCTGTTTTCACATTTGGGCCTCTGCATTATCCAACCTCATATTGTCAGATGTTTGCTCGTTATTTTGATGGATTCTGTTAATGTCTGTGAGTAGTGCAGCTTCATGAAGAGTATGCGATAGCAGAGCATTATCATCATCATCATCAATCCCCTTTCTCCCATTTTTGCACAGGATCTGGGTGTCTCATCAGCTGTTGCCACTGCTGACTGTTCAGAGCCACCATCCTACCCTTTTAGACATGTCCTGCCCACATGATATAGATCTTCTGTCACACAGCCATTCATGGATGTCCATATCGCCTTTATTCTTATTCCTTTATTTCCAAAATCTGCTTTACTGAATCACCACATAAACTGAATCATCATAATCTGTTCCCATTTGCATTCTGTGTAACTGAGGCCACTTTGGCTTCTGCTCTGATAACACTCATTTGTTCAGCTGCCCCACTAAGTGCAGTATATCTCACCCCCTCAGGCACCTCATTACCTCAAGACTCCCCAGCTGTTTCTTTTGAGTTAGCTGTCTGCTTTCTTATACAAACTATTGTCCATTTGGTTGCCCCTTTAAAATGTCTTTATCTTGTCTGTATCTTTTGAAATATAAAGACTCTAGAACTACAAACAATATTACAGTATCATACTTGCTATTTGTACAGAGGGATGAGCAATACTTGTTTTCTTGTGGCCAGATGAAGATTTATAGTATACTGAAATGGTTTTATCAGCCTTATTAAGTAAAGTTATGTGTTTGAAGACTTCAGGCTCAGAGCTTTAGAGATTTGATGAAAACTGTTTACTGAGCTAAAGATGACTGTCAAGGAGTCTGATGTAATAATCGGAACACATGAACACATTGCCTTAGATGAGTATAGTCATGTGCCTGAGATGGAAATGCAGTCATGGATATTGCTGAAACAAGCACCCTCCTCAATATGAAAACAGATGATTTATAGAATCAAAACTGGAGGGACACTACCTGGCTGTTTTATTTTAGAGGAGTGGAAGGAGGAAGAAAGATTTCATTTTTACCCTGATGTTTACCTAAATCACTTGACCTTAATGTCACTCGTACCCTACACTGCAAAAACTCAGCTCTCAAAAACAAGTAAAAATAGTAGGAAATGATGGAAATATTACTTAAAATAAGCAAAATTATCTGCCAACAGAACAAGAAAATTTCAATTGCCAAGACTATTTTAAAACAAGTAAATATTTCTTGCCTCTAAACCCCCAATGGGCATCTTAAAACTAGTGCATTCAGACTTAAAACAAGCAAATTTGTTTCAGAGAAAACAAATTAAGATTTATTTTCTGAATATGTAGGAAAGTTAGCTTTAATTTAGAAAGTGCTAGCCATTGTCTTAAAACATTTTTAGGAATTATATCTTAAAATCATTGCAGCCAGACTAAAACCAAGTATTTCTTTTAGATGCAAAGCAAAAGATAAGCCATTTTGTCTAAAATTGTAGGAAATTTTGCTTGAATTTAACATTTAGTGCTGATTGAAATGCCTTGAAATGAGACAAAATACCCTGGAATTTACAGAGAAAAGTATACTATACTACAAATTGACTGACTGCCTAAATAATTCTCTATCCAGAGGCATGCATGGCAGAACAGCATGCAAAAACAAGGCCATTGCTCACTGTGAAAATGAGAATGTCAGCATATGCAATATATCAAATACAATGACCTTATGAACAGACAAGCGTCAAACTAAACCAACATCCTGCCAAACAAACATTAAATCAAATTTGAAGTTTGTTATGTCTTGCACTACAAGGGACAAAATAATGACCGGGAATGGAAAAAAGGTTTTGTACATTTCTGTTCAGCAAGGAACTTTTTCCACTCAGCCATAGCTTTTCTATATGAAGAGGTCATGTCACTGTCATGGATGCCGTCTGATAGTACTTCAGTTTGCAGCACAGAGAGAAGTGTCGCAATGTACTTAGGATATGTAAGGTGAAAGGTGTAATAACATGCCATAATATACATCACAATTTCATAAATGTCCTCTTTTGGGAAGATCATCAAAGGCATGTTTCCAATGGCCAGTAAGCAGCTGGTTTTGAGACAGTCATGACTGGGCTCAAGAATGTCCAAAACAAAGAAAAAAAATAAAAATATTATGATCACAAAGGTGAATTATTGTAATTTATGCTGAAGTAATATATAAATTATCAAAAAATCACAAATGTTTTACCTCAAGGATGTGAAGCATAGCCTCACTTGCATGTAACTTCGTGGGTGGAGCCACAGGAGAAGGGAACATGCCTGGTAAAGCCTTCATCAAGGCAATTGAGTGCTTCACTGTTAAAAACAAAATCGGACAATCTGATTTACTGTGGACAGTTTTCGAAACCACAGGGTATTTCAAATTTTTTGTATACACTTATCAGGTTGTGATGTCATGATACAGGAACTTTTACACTTTGATACAATGCCAATAAAAGTACTGAAATTCAATACCATTTTCTATACTCAACACATTATATCTAAATCAAAGTGTATTTACATTGAAGGTTTGTTTGCATGCAGTAAAGTCTTTTCAGTGATAAAGAAACACTTTGAGACCTATGCAGAGTTCAATTTTTTGATAGGTTTGAGGTAATTATTGCATGGTAGTAGCCTTGTCTCAGTAGTCAAGACTGAACTGAACTGCATGTTGTAGAGCAGATGCCATGAAAAAATGAATTGAAATACATGTGATATTTTCCATATGTTTGACATCCCTAGTATGAGGTACTTATCCATACTCAGATATAAGCCCAGGTTTGCAGAAGCAAACAGGAACACAGAAGCAAATAAGAGCTAATAATTACTTTTGTCCAGCAATGATGGCTTCATGAGCTTTCTGAATACTGCATAAAACTGTGCCTTCTCATAAAAGGTCCCCCAGCAGGTCTGCAGATCAGTTAAACAGTAGTTCTCTCAATCAAGGATCTGTTGAAGCTCATCCATAAGCTGACATGCACACACAGCCAGAGAGAGAGAGAGCGCAGTGTCAAACATATATAAAAGTTATAGCTGGGTAAGTAAGGATCAGCCAGAAATGATCAAACGTTTTATTATTTTTGTGGGCATTCAAAAATAATACATTTTGCATCTTTCATTCTGCATTCATTATTGTGACTCAGCTGATATTGCTACACCATATCTCATTTAGAATTTGGTTACAAATAGGTCTACGTAAAATGAGCACATTTGCTTACATAAGCCAGTTCCCTGAAGCAAGGATATGCTTGAAGAGTCTTGGTAGGCTTGTCCCACCCCTTAGTGACATCAGAGTCAATGAAGGCATATCTTGCTTGGAATTCAAGGTCCAGGAGCTGTGAAACATCCTTCTTGTTGGGCCTGACCTTGCTTTTGTACATCTCCTGTAGAGTTGCATAATGTCTTGCCTGTTTCTTTAGCCTATCTGTAATTGTAATTAACACATACTGTGAAATGTAATGTTTCCTTTGTAGAAGCTGAATTTATACAAAAACACTATATTTCAGTTTGTGTTCTTGCCATCCAACTGGTGAAGCTCTGGGGTGCTACACTGTGGGGACCTCTTTATCACAGATGTGGTAGTCATCAGTCTCATCAGTGGACATTTCCTGGTTGTTTTGAAAGCTAAGGTGTCATGGCCTCTTTCTTGAAGGGGTCCTCATATTCTGAATCCTTTTCAACAGCTGCTTCTTCACTGATTCCTAACAAGAAACAAACAAACAAAATTGTTAGTTTTACAAATGTCATTTAATAAAATTGAATCCAGAAATTAACAGATAGAGACACATATAGGCCTGATTTACATATAAGACACCTCCTAATACCTGCGTCAGATGTTTACACTTTGGTAGGCAAATTCACAGTGCTGTATTTGGAAACGTGAATAGCAGACTATTGACATACCCACTGAGCTCCACTGGGTACAGATTTGTCCTGCAGCATTGGGTAGTAGTCTGTGAGACACTTTGCCATAACAGTAAGTTCATGGCTGCATGGGTACTGGTAGTCATCCTCACATGATCTCTTAATGGAAATCATATTTATCACTGTATTTCTGACTAACTGACAATGAAGATCTTTGGAACGGGTGTAGTCTCCTTGTCTAGCGTGCTGCTTTTCAAAAATGATGTTTCTTGACTGCTCCAACTCTGTGTCTGTGTAAAAGACATACTGTGGGCTTAGAAACTGTACAAGTTTGTTGATACCATGCTGGCCTCTTGGCTTTGAAGAATGTTGGGTGGAAGGAGAGGGATGAGGGCTAACAGTGGGGCTAAAACCATAGGTCCCAGAGGAGGTGCCTGGTCTACACAAGTCTGATTCTTTTCCCTGTACATGAGAAACATATACTTAATGGTAATTATAAGACAAAGAACACTGACTGTAAGAACAAGGAAACATCACAGAAAAATACAGTCTTTAAATGTATAATGGTCATGAAATGATTATTTGATAACAGAACATACTGTATAGTTATATTAAAGGTTGTCCCATGTGAAAATTTGTCAAAAATATGATTACCTCACTTTCACCATGAATAAGTCTCTAACTGGTTCTCCTTCTGAAAAAGAGCTCTGACCCACGAAAGGCTGGGCAGCATGTCTGTGGTTATATTAGCAGCTGAAAACACATTAACTCACACAGTAAATGATCAAGCAACTTATTATTATCAACAATTTCAATCTTCAATTCATTTAAAAGTGAAGTTTTATAGTAATGCACATCATTATAATATCCAATATTCTAATACATTTTTATTCAACTTCTCTTAAGATGACTTTTATATTAATGAATAAAAGTATAATGTGTTGTGAAATGCAAAAGCACTAAAATGAAACATTTCACCCAAGCACCCCTTCAGTAATGTCTGCAGGTATGCACAAGCATTAAAGTCAAACATTTCACAAAAGCATATCACAAAACACAAGGAAAGACACTACGTCTTACAATCTTGTCATCTGAAAGAGAAAAAAAATGTTGCTTGTTTGTGGAATGGGAACGGCCAAGTAAACAACTCTCTGCCTGCTTTTCAAATGTAGATAACCTGCACTGTCAGCTTAAAAGCTGATCTGGATTTCTCGATTCATTGCAGTTATTTATTGCTAACAGTCAACTTTACCAATTAGCACCTAGGTGAGCCCAGTGTCATAGCTAGAGTTTGTGCCACCCAGTGCAGTCTTTGAGTTTGCCACCCCTTGCCCCCCTCACAAAATAAAATATACCTTTTGTGGGGATTTTTCCGGTCATACCTGTCAGCCCACAAACATTTAAAACATAAAAGAGAAGCCAAGTTCTCCGGATTATATGGAACAAATAAACTAAACCACTGTTATGCCTTGAACAGCTTTGGCTCCACTACACAGCTTTTGATTGGGTCATAGGTTCATAGGTTCATAGGTTTATACTAGGCTATCTGCCCTAAGGCATTTATAAGCCTAGCCCAAAGTTTTGTGGCTTACGCCACCCCTTATGTTAAAAAATACTGTGCCCCTTAGTTTGTTGTGCCTCTGTCCAGCAGTGACACAGAGATGATTCCCGGGGTAAACCTACGATCTCCCATCCACCGGTCAAGATTTCTCTTGAACAGAGCCAGTGAGGTGCTCTGCCTCACATGAACTGGGATTTTATTCCACAGCATAGGGAGTCTCTGGGTGACAAATCTATCCCTCCAGCATGTCCTATTTATATCCGTGCTAAGGTTTAAGTCGCTTGCTCTAGTGGATCTGGTAGATTTGGATTTTTTGAGGTGGAGCATGTTCATTAATTCCGGGTTGGACATGGCCTTGTATGTCACAGGTCACCTCTGAGCAGGCGGTATGCGACTGAATAGAGCTGGAGTTTCTTCAGTCTGGCAGCATATGACAGATTTTGGAGTCCCTTTATCCTTTTGGTGAGGAACTTTTGGGGTCTCTTCAATTGCTGCAGGTGTCGGGGGAGATACATCCCGAATGGGGCATTGTACTCTATCATTGGTCTGATAAGTGAAGAGTACAGGGGAACAATGACCTCACTTGATCTGGATGTGAATCCCTTCATGATCAGGTGGGCAATGTAGAAGGTCTTTCTAACCACTTTAGCAATGTGAGTGTCAAAAGAAAGGCCACTGTCAACCTGGGTCCCCAGGTCCCTGATAACCTCTTCTGTGCTTAATGGATTGCCACCTATATGGTAGCTTGGGGTTACCTTGTTTTTCCCGAAGGGTATAACTATACATTTTTGGCATTTAACTTCAGGCCATGGCTCTGGCACCAGTTATCAGTTTCCGTGAGACCCCTCTGAAGGATATCTGTGTCCGATGTACTTTCCACTATGGTGCCCAGTTTGCAGTCATCTGCAAACTTTGTCAGCCATAGTCCTCCTATGTTTGCCTGTACTTCTGAGAAGTAGATGCCGAACAACAGGGGGCCAAGGACTGAGCCCTGTGGGACCCCACTTGTGACCGGCTTGGAGTCTGACATGGCGCCAGCAACTCTAACCCTGTGGGTTCTGTCCTTTAGCCAGTTTGCAACCCATCTTGTGACATATGGGTTTACATTTAAGCTGGTAAGTTTCTCTATAATACCCAAGTGGGGTATTGTGTCAAAAGCTTTTGCAAGGTCAAGGTAGGCTGTATGGACTGCCTTTCCCTCATCAATGGCCTTGGTGACTGTTTCGAAGAAGTCGACCAAGTCATATACTGCAATTACTGTCAATTGGCATTGGACACCCCAGAGCAGCCCCTTTTGCGGCTACCCCCTACCCCTCCAATGCAGCCCTAGCCATTCCAGTGTTCATGACTTGGCTATTTCTCCACAGTTACTATAAACCCTGTTCAAACCTGTTGTATACTGCTTTCTTATTTACTTCTAAAATAATTACAGATATTGAAATAAAATAGCACAAACACCGATAGCCATTTGCTAAACAAACAATACAATCTCACAATGGCAATAGACTTAGCATGACCATAAATTTATCTGCCTTGAAACTCATTTAAACAGCATTAAAATGCACATTCAATAAAATGCATTTGGCCAGTGGAAGATTACTTTTTCTTTTGGTGATTTTCAAACCATAGGCTCCTTTCACATATTTTTAGTGCCATGCATGTATATGTATGTGTGTGTTCTTTGAATCACCTTCCTGATGGTATTAAATTATATTCCTTGTATAATACAGCACCACTTGTTAGAATGTGTTTTAAATTTGTAGTTTTGAACATTCTTTCAGTAAGCAATGAAACAAAATGTATGAACAAGTAATGACAAAACTACCAATTTCAGAAAATTTCAAACATAAAAGGACA
This sequence comes from Protopterus annectens, assembly GCF_019279795.1. Lineage (NCBI taxonomy): Eukaryota > Metazoa > Chordata > Ceratodontiformes > Protopteridae > Protopterus > Protopterus annectens. The sequence continues at coordinate 139,708,357 of NC_056737.1, read as the reverse complement.
CTCAGACATCTGTCACTGCAATCCACCAAAATCAGTCAATAAGCACAATCTCTGCAGAAGTAAAAATCATCTGAATAATTCTACAATAAAAAGAACTGTAAGAGGTTGCTACTGGCAGAGAACTTTACATTTTAGTGTTTCATCTTTAAATTCAGTACCTGCTGCCCTTGAAGAATTAAATGGTTGATGTTACATTAAAAAAAAGAAATTGGTAAGCTGGTAATATTGCAATATGGAATGACTGACAAAGTGACAAGTTCATAGTTAATAGGCATCTCATACAAAGGAGGGCACACTCAGGAATGCAGAGCCATATCCCCCCTTAAAATGCATCAGATAATCAGCAATCAAAAGGGCATTGCAATACCAGCACTCAATCTGCATGGTGTAGGAGTAGAACCCACAGCCTTCTACATTAAAAACAAGTATATTTCCTGCTGTACTACTAATGCTTTCAAATACTTGACCACAATAGTAGTGATATCATTTGCTAAACAGCAGTTGCACATTGGAAAAGACTTAGCATATAAGAAACACTAAACTTCTCTTCCCCTGAAGCTCTCAGCTCCTTGTGAAATGCACTTGACACTCCACATAACTCTCAACTTTGTAGCAGAAGATGATAGGAAAAAGCCAAAATATATGGTGGGAACAATGGCCCAAAACCAGGGACACATTTGAAATATTATTTGTATATCTTAGAAAGTTGCTAGAATAAAATATTTTTATTACTATGCATTTCCCGAAAGTGCTAATACTGTATAAGCTAACAAAGTTGTGACTAGACACAAGCCATAGGCAGAGAAATGCAACAAATTCAACCATCACCCAGTTAAGTTTACAATGTCTTTACAATCAATACAGTCAACTAGAACAGATCATTAATCTCACCATGCTGTAGTGATTCATGTAGCTAAATCAACATTTAATAAACCAAACTTCTAAACTGATAAAACAACATTTAATAAGCCAAACTTCTAAACTGATAAAACAGTTTATACTGTATGAGGTTTATCTGCTAGGCAAGTTATTGTATAGAAACCAGAAACATTTAGCAAACTCACAAATATCCCAGAAATAATCCTAGACAGAAACAATCAAAAATAAACATTAAATGTAGAGCAAGAATCATTGCAGTACAGCTGAATACAAATACCTGCAATGGACTATTGTTACTAAAGCAGAGTTCAGAAAAGAAATGACCTTAATCTGGTAAAGTATCCAAAAACTTACAGTAAAACCTGAAATAATGTCTCATAGACACCACTATGACTTGTAGGAGATGGTAGAGCAGTCAAAAGTGAAAGAAAAGATGGCACCAAACACTGGCTGAGACTGTTTGAAGGTAGCAAGGCAGTATGGGAGTAAAGAAATGAAAGTACAGGACAGGAATATGTCCAAAAAGGTTAGGTACAGGAATACAGACAGTGAAACCAGACTGCATTTATCAGCAGAATCCTATCACTGGAAATGTAAGCAGAGTAGAATAATCAGTAGTTATAATATTTAGGAATACAAAGAAAAGCGTAAAAGGAACAGAAATGCAAGGTATTGAGCTATAGTGTAAGGTAGGGTTTACTAGATATCACAGAGTTAACACAAAGCAGAGGGTTGTAGTGGTACAGCGGTTAGCATTGTCACCTCACAGCAAGAGGTTCTCCCATTCAGTTCTTGGCTGGAGCACCTTCTGTGTTGAGTCTACATGTCCGTGATGTCTAAAGACATGCAGGTAGGTGCGTGCATGAATGGGTGTGCCTTCTTTGAAGATTGGGTGTCAGGCTGGCAACTCGGCACCATAAAAATCCACAGGCAATCATTAGCAGACCGGAGTTCCACTGTGACGACCTCTAACTGGGATAAGCTGAAAGACATAGACAAAGTTAACACAAAGCAGTGAGAGGGGGTAAAAAGGAAGGAAGGAATTTTAAGGGGGGGGCACGTATTTGCAGAGAAATAGAGATGAACAAGAAGGGTGATAGTAAAGGTGGTGCCCAGTGATGTGCAGAGAGCCTTACAAAAAATGTATAGGTTACAGGAGAATGATAACATTAATTTCAAATATTTATTTTATTTCTCTGTGCTGCAGACTGGAGATTTAAAGCACTGAGTTTGGTGTAGGTGTTACTTGAAATTCATGTTGGGTGATAGACTTTTACAACCTTAATCCAAAAACCAGATCCAAAACTTACAGTAAAAACTACTGAAATAATGGCTCATGCACACTACTAAGGCTTGCAGGAGACTGTAGATCATTTAAAAGTGAAAGAAAATAGCATGGCTTATCAAGTGAAGGCCACACACATTGCACAGGGCACTGAGTTTGCAGATGCTGAACATCTGGTTGATTTTTACCTCTTATTACACTATTTGCAATAACAACCAGACTTTTGTACACATCAAATACTATCTTGGGGATGTAATAGAATTGTACAACAGTTCAAATGACTCATAGCATGTTCCCAAATATAAAGTCTCCCAATTCACATTGACTGCTACTGAGGATATTTCACACACACACACACACACACACACACACACACACACACACACACACACACACACACACACACACACACACACACACACACACACACACACACACACACACACACACATAAACACACTATCAAAAAACACTTTTTCCCATTTTGAGGTCACAGTGATCTGTAACCCATCTCCAAAGGGCAGAGGGCACTGGGCAAGGTACACCCTGGATAAGGTGCCAACTCATCACAGGGCATGTACTACAATACTCACTCGCACATTATACACATAGTCAATTTCACATCACCAATTCACCTAACCTCCATGTCTTTGGACTGTGGGAGGAGACCAGAGTACCCAGAATAAACCCACAAATAGGATTTGAACCAATATCTCAGCAATGGGAGCATGACTGATGATCCCACAGTACAGTGCCGCCCTAAGGATATTTTGAACACGAATACAGTGTGCAAAGTTCCTATGCTCAAGTAAAAATGAAGAAACTTAAAATGGTCGACATGTTTTGTTTGCAGGTTCTGGTGACGTCGCCATCCAAGCCACATGTTCTTCATGCCATCGGAATTTATTTGCGTATTTGTGCTTTTTAACGATTTTTCAACAAATGTTTTACTTTAAGCAGACATGTATATTTGTAAGGTGGTCCTTGGGTGGCTTGAAAGGCAGCTATAAAATGGCAAACTTTATTTTTCAAATATCTTACATCAATAATTTCAGATTGAACAGATAAGCCTGTTCTTAAAAGTCATGTTGCACTATTTAAATGTTTGCAATAAATTAATGAAGAGGTGAAAGACAAAGATAGTCGAAATAACAAATTCTGACTACAACGAACCAATTGTGCATGCTTGAGCATAAATCTTATAGTTCTAGTTTTAATCATTTATTTACTTAGAATCAGTAATAAAATCTCACTAACAAGTTAAATGATCTTATTAAAATAATTAAGGACAAAATGGCTTGAAACAAGCAAACTTCTCACATAAAAACTAGAAAAATCTTGTTAAGCAAAAAAAACCAAGCATTATTTCCTTGATTTAAGATATTTAATCTTACATCGATTTCACTGTTTGCAGTGTAGTTAATGAGCATGCTTAGATAATACCTTACCAGCCCCTCCAACAGCCATCATTACCACGTTTTTGTCATTTCAGAATAAAACATGATCCTTTGGAAGGTTTTGGATTCAAAAAATATTCACTTTAAAGGCAGTCCAGTTAGATTTTGCAGTATTAAGAGATATCATGGCAATGTAACCAGTGTGGCCCATTTTTCTTCCCTACACTGTCCTGCCAAAGTAAGGGTCCAGTACAATAAGATAGAGGAACAGTATGTAACTGGGGAACGTATGTTAAAGAAATTTTAGAATTCTTTCTCCAGTTGGAATTAATGTTTAAATCAGACTTCAGAGCAGTGCAGCAGTGAAAGACTTTTTTTTTCACAATACTGAACTGGCAGCAAGGTGGGTCATTCAAAACTGGACATGGAACAAGCAGAGTCAAGAGCTCACTTTCTTAAACTGGTACCATACTGTAGCATTTTGTAGATGGATAGCTTCTCTGATATTCTTCTACTGAGGACGGCACTTTTACATGTTTTTGTTTCTTCATTTACTGTGTTCATTTAAACTGCTTAAAAGTTTTTGTTTGTGGTCTTACCTTTTGCATTCAATTTTTGCATAACTACTAAGGCGAGTTAAATTTAATTAAGGTCAACAATCGACAGCTGACATCAGAAATAACTGGCAATTACTAGTTATGTCAGATGTGGAAACTGTAAGGTTGTTTCTTTAATGATATGGCTGCAACATATACCTGGAAGAGGTTTTTTTTTTCTGGAGTGAGTTTGGTCTAAATAGTCCTTTCTAAAGGACTTTAATATATACATATTTGCAGAAGTATCATCCTCATCTGATTTGTTTGAAAACATTTATATCCTCTGGAGTATGGTAAATTGTTAAAGCTAGGCTGTGTGGGTCGAGAAGGAAAAGGCAAAGGATTTATATTTTAGACTTCTGTCAGTACAGGGCCGAGACTCATATTCAAAAGATAATGGCCAAAGGAAATGTAGGGGGAATGTGCTGTACAAAAGTGGGTCCTGGGTAATATGAGGCTGACCATCAGCAGTATGTATGTGCTACTGGTACATTACTGGTTGACTTTTAGTTGGTATTGGATAATCTAATTAAGTTCTAGGAGGTACTGTTGGTTTTCCTAAAATTTAGAAGCCACTGTGCCAGAGTCACTGTGTCCCCTAACAAGATGGAATCCTTTCATTACACAAGTATTTTGCTGCTTATTAAAGTAGCATGAGCCATCTGGGTAAGCATAAAGGGATGAGTGTCCCACGTAATGTTTTATCATATTTATGCCAATTATATTAGTATTTTTCCAAGATATACAAAACTATCATAACCATGTACCACCTTCATGGAATACTTCTTCCCATCAAACTTTTTTATTTTCATAAGTGAAATGCCTTTATGTAGATATCACTTATATTTTGTATGACATCTGCCCTTCTCATAGTTTATACGTACATGCAATAAAAACTCCTGGTATACAAGGCAGCTTCAACAGAAACCTGTGTTGCAAAAGGGTATCAGTACACAAAGAGAACCTGTCAGTTTAGTTAAAGCAAAATAAAGTATTACTCTTTCATTACCCATGTCATTTTGACAAAATATGCAGTTACATGTCTTTGAACTAAAGGAGATATCAGCAGGGCAGTAAATTACTGCAATAATACTGCTGACATTCAGGAATCAATCAGATGCAAAACTCTTTTCAAATGCACTTTTATGAGAGTTAACCGCTTTCGTCCTTAGTGGGACTCACCATTGGCCTTCATTAGAACTGATGACGACATTAAAAGTTCACAATAAATACAGTCTCTGTACAGTCACATGATATCCAACAAATCAGTAAAATAGCTTTATTTAATTAATTAGGTGTGGGCCACTTAACTCTCACTTATGGAGGGAGCCAAGCTCGTAAGCCGCATAGAAGAGGTTATGGAATTCCTATGTGCTAAATGTCTTGTGTTGAAGAAAAGTAGAATAGCAAGGAAAGCTAGTGAGAAAAGTGAGTGTAGACACAAACACTGAATAACACAGCTTGTTGTAAGAGTGTACAGACCTTAATGCAGAATACCAAGTTTGAATATGACATGCATCATAGCGGGCCATACAGTTTGCTCAAACCATCTTTCTCAATGTTCAGGAATTATATCTGGAACAAATCTGTTCAAGTCACTAGTGACTGAAAGGAAGAGACTATTTATATAGACTGTGAACTGTCTACCTCTTTAAATGTGCTTATCTGCTAAAGTCATCTGTGTGTCTGTTGTGTAAAAATTAAGTAATATTAATCGCTTTCATGTGATCCTGTGTCTGGAAACATAGAATCCTCACTTGATCATTGTACTTTGTTTTATGATTTCCTCATTTCAGCCCATCTCCTTCACTTGCTAAACATATTATTTAAATCCTACTTTTGCTGTTGTTTTACCACTGCAGTATTTGATGTGATGATTGGATATAGGATGTTTTAATAAGCTTAACTCTCAGTACTCTTAAATCTAAATCCAGGTCTGAATGAACTAGAGGGAGAGGCATTTTGTGTGGTATTTATAAGAGACAGAGAGAACAATATATTTTTATGTTGTGGGAATTATTCATCTAGCCTCAGTCTCCTCCTTCAGGCTTAGAAACCCCAAAATCTTTCCTTCTTCTATAGCTTTGTTGATAAGAACCTCCAAAGTATTGCTGGTTCATTGGAGATGTAGTTTCCTGGTAAACTTGTAAATATTCAACTGACTAGTTGAGAACCTTTAGAAATTTTACCTGACTTAGAAGGTGAAACCTTGAGACTGCATCTTGACAATAATTTCCCTAAAGGAAAATATTCCCAAGTGCATTTAGCCAGCTTTCTCTGTGCCACAAACTTTGGTAGAGGTCCTCTTTCTCCTTTGCAGTTGTGCATGCATAATGTCATAAATAATAGAAGCTGTTGAGGTGACATTCCCCTCATGTTGCAGTGAATAGCAAGGAATGGGAACTCCTCATAATGTAAACAGAACAGTTAAATGCAACAAATAAAAAGGAATGGTGAATTAACTCGTATTAAACATAGAATGTATTGTTATGCAATATGGAACCCTCTCTAGAGCCATCCCAAAAACCAAATGAAGAGCTGCAAGGCACACTATAAATGTAGTAATGATGTTGCCCATTATATGATAGCGACAGTTGGAAGGTTAGAATATAAACCCCCTTTCAAACATTGGATTCTATTCACATTTGCCAAGAATTCAAATGGCACTTTTTATACTAAGGTAACATCTTTTCTCTGTGCTACTGCTAAGGGGGGGGGGGGGGGGGTAACCGGAACCATAGTTTTCTAGATAAATGTCTTATTCTAATATGGTCCTTTCATGTATTACTTCAGTTGAGTATAGGTTTCTGCTAAGCTTATGGACAAAAAAAAGGCTTAGAAAGCCCCCTGGGTCATTAGCCTAGTAACAATCAATGAATCTATGACTCTATAAAAGAACCCATTGAGAAACTCAAACACATCATCAAAATACTGAGGGAGACTAAGAATGTCCCCTACAAAGCCACATATCCCCAGTGAAAGTTTGCGATCACCAACCTAGTCATCCAGCCAGCCTTAAAAGTTGCTAGTGAAGTACCGTGCTTCATTGGTAAGGGCTGCTTATTCCAGAAACAGGGTATACACTGGTTAGATAGGTGGTAAATGGCATTTGGTGATGGTAATGTTGTAGTGCAGGTATAGGTCTCTAGAACAGATGCTGGCTGTAGTTAGATGAAGGAGTTTAAAGAGCACTGGGTCATTCAAAGCATGGAAGGACAAGCAGAGATCTGCACTCAGGAATCTGCATGACACAGACTACAGGGACAGGGCTTTTGTCTATTAGAGTAGCTAGGTGTACTAAGACCTGAGATATATATTTTTTGTGAGGAAACATTGAGGTCTCCAAAGCTGGTTTATATGCTTAGCTGGATAAGTGTCAAAGGGTGTATTATATTCCATGATGGATCTAAATAAGGAATGAATACAGTGGGACTATAACTTCTTTGGCTCTTGAAGAGATACCTCAAAGTATAAGTTGCATACCTAATGTCCTATTCATAAGTTTACATCATCATGTGTACCTGAACACTCTTCCTAAGCTGAAATCCATCCCTATTATGACTGTCACTTTCTTTTAGTTTACCAGCAATGGTGGACAAAAGTGAATATTTCTGGTGTAACAATGCTAAACCCTGCATTCTTTCAGTCCTTTTTGGACATACAAACCTCTGATTTAATATGCAAAATATCATGTAGTCCCTTACTGTCAGAATTTACTTGTTATTTCTGAACATTAACACCTGGAAACATAGATTTTGGATTAATATGCTTTTCAAAGTTAACAAACATTGGACAAACACTCATTGCACACAGAAACAGACAAGATATTTGCCCCATCTTACTGATATTTGGCATAAAACGTGTACCTTTGTATCTATTCCAGCAGACATACATACATACTTCTCAACCTCCTAGATCAAGAAATCTGCAGAAAGCCACAAATAATGGTGGGGGTAAAGGCCCCAAAATAGGGACACTATCTAAATATTGCTCTTACAAACTTAGAAAGTTGATAGAATAACAGGTTTTGAATTGGCATGAATTTCCTGAAGGGTATAACGTCTGAAACCCATTTATCTGCCATCATTTTCTAATGTCAGTCCTCAGTGATTTGCCAGAAAACTACAGTTCTATGAGAAACAGATGGAAAAATATGAGGCAAAAATCTGGACATTCTACAAAAATCTGTAGAGTTGGGAGGTATGCATACAGAACAGGAACTAATGAACATGACTTATATTCAGTCTACGGCAGACAGCCTGAATCACTCGGGCACCACTTTTTTGCTATGAATAAAGCCTCATTAACTGATGATGTACATTGTTCAAGTTCAAAATGTGTTCCTTAGAATTTCATTTTTCCATCCATGTCTAGATATTGTAAACTGCTTCTTGAACTAAATGTTGTATTATGGTATGCATATGTTTTTAGCATATCCTTGTATCTTTAAATATGTCTTGTTCATTTCTTAAGTGATCCTATTAATCTGGGCTGTGCCTACAAGTGGTCCACTGAAATCAGTGTGTTACCACGATAATACATGGCAGATGGAAACATTTTACCCACTCATATTTTGGATTCTGATGATAAGGTGCAAAAAACAGTTAACCCTGAACCTCATACCACCTGGGGTGGTGCCCATGTCTCTTATGGACAGAAGCAGTCTGTAAAAATTGACAAAACCCCCCTTACTCACCCTTGCTCTCTTTTTCATAGGGATAGGAGAATGTGTAAAACTTGGGTAAAACTGGATAGGTTTGTAAAAGCTCCTTTGCCGTTAGCCTAGTACTCTCCTATAAAGCTATGAACTTTTATCTGGAAATCTGAGGCTAGCCTCTTTTACCTGTGTGATATACATGTGTGTGTGTGTGCAACCATGTGAGTGTGTGCATGCAAGTTCATCTCTCTCTCTCTCTCTCTATATATATATATATATATATATATATAGGGTCTATATTAAATAAACAAATGCTTAAACTGTCGAGTACAACATACTCGAACACTTTTAAGCAAATGTTTACGTAATCGACAGCTGTAAATATCATAAATAGGAGTTTCGAAATTTTTTGTTTAGCCAGCACTAAAATACGTCACGTATCACGTCATGTAAACTACTTCAACCAAGAATTCCGTAAATAAAACTAAACACCAAAGTCTAACCATGAAACTATCGCAATACACTAACTTACATACTAACAGCAAAAACGAAACACAAGTAAACATAACACAATGATCACTACAACACAGATATACATAACTAGCACTGCTGCTTCTGAAGGAAGTGCAGTAACACAAAAGGAATTAAATACTGAACTACGTAATAAATGAACAGGTTATTACCATGGTTCAAAAGAGGTACAAAAGTACATTGCGTGTTGTAAATTGAAGGAAAGCGCCCGAATATGTTGAGTGCATCGCGCACATATTCCTGTTCGTATTGCTTTCAGTTAGTGTAGCGTCCAACAGCACATGGGAGGAGGAGTTGGCCAAACAAAACTTTTCTACATTCTGAATTATGACATTTCGAGCTATCGATTAAATAAACATTCGCTTAAAAGTGTTTGAGTATGTCGTACTCGACATTTTAAGCGTTCGTTTATTTAATATAGACCCTATATATATATATATATATATATATATATATATATATATGTATACATTTGGGAGTGTGAACCTATATATATATATATATATATATATATATATATATATATATATATATATATACACACATATAGGTTCACAGGTTCATAGGTAGGGACTAGGCTATTGGCCCAAGGGCCTAAGTAAGCCTAGCCAAATGGTACCCTGGCTTTTACCACCCAAGAAAATTAATTTCCTGTGCCCCTGTCAAGCAGAGCCACAGAAGTGATCCCTGGGGTGAATTTCCTATCTCCCATCCACTCATCAAGATTTTTCTTGAAGAGTGCTAATGAGGAACTTTGCTTGACATAGATGGGTACCTTGTTCCAGAGTATAGGAAGTCTCTGGGACAGGAATCTATCTCTCCAGCATGTCCTGTTTATTGTGGTGACAAGGTTTAGGTCCTTAGAGAGTGTAACTCGGCGGGATTGGGATTTCTTTAAGTGGAGCACGTCCAACAGCTCTGGGTTTGACATAGGTTTGTATTAGATTGCAGCTTTGTATGTGATTGTAGGGACTCTAGGTCTAGGATATTGTTGTCCCTGGTGGGCCCTTTAGGAGGTGAGAGGGAGGGTAAAGTTAGCACTGATCCTACCTGCCAGGATGTTGGCAATATCAGTTGGTTCTGTAATTTTCGTGCCTTTGTGCTGTAACTCAGAGTAAATCTGGGTGTTGCCATTGAGATTCTTGACATAGCTATACAATGCTTTGTGGATGCCCTTAGAATCAGTGGCAATTATGTTTTCATAGCTAGCTTTGGAGGATCTTATAAGGGATCTCAGCTTCTTACTGAGGTTGAACAGGGAACTCCTCCACTCATGGGATTTAACTCTCTTTCGCAACAGTTTCTTCCTTCTGTTGTAGAGTTTGTTTATGGCAGGGGACCACCAGATTGTCTTCCTTTTTTGGGGGGATAGTGTCTTGGTTCTGTTTGGGATAGCACGATCCATGCACTCGTGTAGGTGCTTATAGAGTGCATTTGTGTAGGATTCAGCAGTTGTAACTGTATTGTCCATCTGCATGGGTGTCATGAAGTTCGCCACTTCTGTCTTAAGAAGCATGAAGCTGGCTTTGGAGAAATTTTTTACCATGGTTTCTTTAATGGTGGGTGGGGGTGGGATGCGGATATCTAGGGTGATTATCTTATGGTCGGATCTGACCAACGAGGAGTTGACTTCAGGTGTGGAACACCGGTCACTCATGTTGGTAATGACTAAGTCTACGATATTGTTGCCCCTGGTGGGGGTGTGGATAAGTTGATCCAGGGCATTGGAATTTATGAATTCCAGAAAGCGTTGAGCGAAGGAGTTGGTACATGAGTAGTTTTCCCAGTTAATGGTGGGGTAGTTGAAATCGCCCATTATTAGGGTGTTTGGTTGAACCCTAATATTTTCCAGTATATCAAGAAAAGAGGAGTGGGAATCCTGGGGCATGGTAAGGGATCTGCAGCAAGCTACAATTTGGATTGCAGTTTTGCCC